>NW_020170653.1:4641-9419 GCF_000524195.1 Echinococcus granulosus | reverse complement strand
GGTCTTTATGATATTTCAACAATTTATCTACTTCTCACCCGCTGTCACCTATTCCCATACTGAAACGAGTATTCGGCCCTAATGAATATGACCGTCAATGCAGTGACACCAGATCAGAAAAGTCTAAGGCTATCTACGTGAATTTCACCTCCCAAATGCCGAGCTAGTATAGCAAATATTGCGCTCAAAGCAGACTCAATTCATGATTTGATTTCTTCAAGCGAAGCTACCAACTGTCTTTGAGCCATATCTGATTGAAATGCCAGTGTAAAGTAGATATATTATGGTAGTGGATGACTGCCTAATCTCTATTTCTTTGCCTTAAGAATGGACTGGTTTCTGTTTGTTGTTGAAAACTTCGAGGAGAGCTTGAGCATATAAACCACACATACCAGACTTGGCTAAGTTAACTCCATGCTGCACACAGACTGCATACCAAGTTTCTCGTCTAATGGTTTTAAAAATGCTAGAGCATCCATAATATCTCTTGAAATATTTATACATGAGGATGTTGTTTCCGCCCATTGCATTATACGCTCTAGTGGAGTAAGTTCTAATTGTGGCGTGTGAGTGGCCACACCGGTCGGGTGCCGGGTGCGATTCGGATGGGTAGACCCACTCTGTTCCAAATCTACTTCATTGTCACTCGCACCCGTCTTCCTTTTCCTCTTCCTTTTCTGGCAGTCCTAGCAATATGCCTCTCATCACCTGAGGCATCATCCTCGAACGCTCAGGCGTAAGATGAAAGGAAATGAGACGAGATGACATGAAGTGTTTCTCGAGACTCAAAGTGGGGTAAGAGGGTAGAAAGTTGTAAACTTATGCCACTTTACGTGCTCTAACGTTACGTCTTCTCAAAGGAAAAAAAACACTGCTCTGCAGTCAACACGGCGCATCATCTCTTTGCCTGCTCAGTAGGAGATTGGAAGCTCATTCCACTGCCGGCTTTTGCCTCTATATTTTATTAGAAAGAAAGAGGCTGCATGGCAGTTGCTAGGTTGCATTCTCCCTCTACACTCAGATCAGCAACCACTGCTCATCCTCCACTTGACTGTGCATCTCTTTGCTCTAAGCAAACGTGATTGAGCCCGTAACATGGATTGACAAGTAGCCAAAGAGTGACACACGTACACCATGAATGTATAAAACAGATGCAGCAGTGTCGTAACTTCACTCAACGTTTAAACGTAGTCCAAATAGCTGTGGGACCAGTCAATTCTACCATGGAGGTAAAAATATCCGCTCGCAGTGTTATCATTAGACCTCTATAAACGTACTTATTAGAAGCAAACTATCATAGTATTTGGCCTTACTTTCGCGATGAAATGTGATGATCAACAGTTGCGTGAGCTTCTAGTTTGGAGTAAGGATCAATGTAAACTAATTAAAGTGAATCAAACGCAGGAAATTCTTGCATGCCTTACCAGTTGGTTGATAGCATGTACAATGAGGCAGTACAGAAGACAGCATTTAGTCATTGATGATTTCGGCATCACTGCTTGGTGTCACTTGGTGGCACGCGTGTGTGCATACGGGAGGATAAAGTATTGCCCTCTCCTCTCCCCTCCCTTCCCTTATTCCACTCGTCCCATATGGCCCGTACCCATGACTCCTCAGTCCCTACAATACAGCCCACCTTGCCACGACTAAGAACGTGTTCAGCGGCATTACCCAAACGAAAGCTTCGTACTGCGTTAACATCAGTCGCCTAAATCCTCATGTAATTTTATGATGAAGGTCCGATTTTCAAAGGAAACTTTTCTATCAGTTTGAACTTCAACAGTGCATATTGCTTCCAAGATTGATGATTTCCTACTGCGTTTATGTATTAGCAGTAAATCTTGACAGAGGAGCTAATGCTACTAATGACCTCAATAACGCTCTAGGGTTGAGAATGTCAACGCATCCATATTCACAGTTGCAGAAACGGTCACCTGTGTCAGGCCCATGTAGCCAATAATTTTACCCACCTGGACACACCTGACTCCCCTCCATCCCCTGTTCCGTGGTTCTGGTGCCATGTTCAACTACGAAGACAAAGATTGTGTAGCAGGACTAGGACCATTCGACTACAGGGTATATACTAGCTTGGAAAATAAAATTTCGTGTGGTACCGTTAAGTAATCAATTTATAGGTTAAAAAAGGAATTCTGCTGCTGTTGCTTCATGCCTAGTCAAGTTCTGATTAATTAATTTCGTTTTGGAATGGTGTCACTGATGAAATTGCTTTCTCCGCCCCAAAACGTATTTGTTGTAGGTGACAGTTGTGCTGCCAAATCTGATCACGGATAGCGGGACTGGTCGATGGTTTATGCGAGCTGCACAGGTAGTGGTGGTGGTGGCAGCGGCAGAGGTTGAGGGCTGGAGGGGAAGGCAAAGGAAAGGAAAGAGGTGGACTTTTGGTTGCGCTTGCCTTGAACTCAAATTACCTATAGTTGTTGATTTTGAGAGTCGACGCCACGCTACTTACCCCTACCTTCCTTTCCCCGCTCTCCCAAGTCATGGCCACGAGTGTGTGTGTGTACGTGGGTATGTGGGGGTGTTTGGATTGGTTTGAATGGGTATTGAGGTCATGCAGGTGGACAGGTAAGTGGGCAGGCAGGCAGTCAAACGAGGCAAAGGTGATGTGTTTTAGTTGTGTGAGAAGTAGTACTGATGATGACGATAAAGTTCACGGTGATTTATTTAGTCTCATTCTCCTGCACGTTCTATACTACTAGCCCAAAATATTCCACTTCTCTCTCGATGATAAGTGCTGCAGCACTCTATAGTCACGAAGCAATTTGCGGGAAGTCAACCTCTGTTGGAGAACCCTATTTGCTTGTACGTCCAAAGATGCGATACAAAGTAGAGGAAGCCGTGATCTTAAACTATTGATGAGTTCGGATTCAACCAGTGTTTAAATTGGTAATCTATGTGGAAAATGCCGTAAACAGATCTGACATTTGCTCAAGTAGAGATTCAATAGATCCCTCAATGATCTTCATACTTTTAAGTAGCGTGAACAATAGATTTGTGAAGTTCAGCAAGAGTTGAGCCGTTTTATGCTCTTTGATTTAACTGCTGGTGCAAAACAATGCTGAGTTAGTGATAATAAATAATTAGAATAATTTCTATGACCATTCTGACGTTAAGGTACAGTTACAAGCGATTCACACAGGTGATGTCACCATGGCGATTGCTGCCCACAAGTATCGCCTCTTCCACTTCTGCCTCCACCTCCTCATTCTCAACTTACCAATTTATCACCACGTCAGAACTCACCTCTAGTCCAACCTCAGTCATTGCCTGTTCCTCCTTCTTCTCAGTCTTTGAAGCTTACTCGCACGCTAGCGGCGTTAAGAAGTCTGCCTCCATATCCATCAGGCAACCTTCATCCAAACAAGTCATAAACAACAAGAACATTGACCTCATCGACTAACCCACACAGCCGAAGAACTCTGCACGACATGAGGTTGTCAATGGTAGAGTGTGCGACTCCTACGTGCCTTAAATTTGCCTATTTAATTTCTATTTCGCAATCAGATTATTCATCTCATCATCTTCAAGGTACTCCCATTCAACATAGACAACTCCATCTACTGCAACTGCAGAAATTCTAGCATTGAAAGTCAAGTCGCAAGCCAGACTTCCACAAAAACAGGAGAAACAAAGTCAGTTCAAGACCATACTTAGTGCTAATTCTTCGATTGATTAACGAATCTTCCACAGTTGACCACTTTTTCTTATTCACTGTTTCACAGATTGTTTGTAGACGGTTACTTCCTCTTGTATTTGGTACTTTGAGACTGGACCGTGTGCTTAAGACGATTGTTCGTCATTTGCAAATGAAAAAGAACATGTCGAATGTGATGTTGACTGGAGACTGACAAGTCCAACTGGAACGAAAAATCTCGTAAATGAATCGTGGATGTGTGTACTCCCCACGTGGGTAGCTACTTTGCTGAAAGGAGTGAGGAGGGTGTAGTTAATTTCAACGACTGATTTTTCGATTAGTAGGCTCAAGATTAGCAACACATCAGTGAATTCACACACTACTGAGGAATTGAGGTCCACCTCTTGCTACCACGGATTTGCAGTTCAAATATCTACCATTCAATGGCGAGTATTTGGCTGGGTAGAACACCCTCCTTTAAGTAAGGCAGGATAAATGGAATTGGGAATATAAATGTCCCACAGGTCAGTTTCGACTATCACATTCGGTCTGGTAAATCACTGTGCTGCCCAAGTAAAGGCGCAAAATGCGGAAGGTATGGGGAAGAGGGCTGAGGAGGAGAAGGATTGCCAGTCAGCACTTGTTGCGAGTTGGCGTGACAAAGCCCAAATTATTAGACCTGCTAAACATTGACCTGGTTTCAATCACTCTAAAATGAGTCTTTGCTGATTCAGTTATCCTCAGTGAAAATCCCCTTTCGTGTTGCTTAAGTCTGCCAGTCAGTCAACGAAATCGAAATGGTTACTCCTTTGGATTGCTTTCGTTTAAAGCTTCCACTAGTCTGGACATTTAAGTCATGGCGTAAGGGTGGCTTCCACTATGAGTGATCATGTTTTATGAGCCACATTCCAGTAGGCACTACATTTGAAATATGGTTTGCAGACACCGTGATCCTTAAAACGGGGTCGTGCATTTACCTACAGGGCAATAATCGTATCCTTTGAGCTAGTTGCAGCAAGAGAAAGTCGCTTACAGCTAGTCATAGCCGTAAATTACCGAAAAGAAGCATCCGACACCAAATATTGCTCTATGGAGTCACCGAGAGTCAATGAGAAGATGGGAG
>NW_020170653.1:2550-4541 GCF_000524195.1 Echinococcus granulosus | reverse complement strand
ACTACTTCAAGGTGAAAAATCACCTCTTGACTCGTCCACCACCATTTTGGACATGGAAGTACCTGTGTGGGGGTGAGCAGCCAAGTCTTTCCATGTTCTCAATATGAGATGCCAAAATCATTCGACGTGTAGATAATGAAGCGCTATATTACTCATAACTGCCCATTTTAAGTTGCCTCATTCGAAGCGGTAAACAGATACAAAACACGCTTTTGCGACAATGCACACACAAATTTATTGGCTGAAGTGTCTGCGACTGTGCAAGCCATAACTACTCGTTTCCATTATAAGTAGTCGATTAAATCCAACTTTAGGCTCACCTAGAAGTCGTTTATCTGTCTCCAGAGCAGGTGAGCTGTCAAGCAGATATGCGAAGCAATGTGAAGTGATGGGCAATCAAGGAACGGTCGATTGCCTCTCCCTCCTTCCTCCTTCATCCAATTGCTACTGGCACCACTTACATGAGCAAGAGTCTGTAATGCTGAGCTGCCAGCATAATCGTAATTTGCCTCAATAAATCCCTGTTTCGCTGTTTACGCCTGCATTCTGGCTCACCAATTAGGATAGCCACAGTGAAGATGGCTATAATAGGTGTGAACCACAAAGATGGCAAAGTGCAAAATAGGCGACCATCTCCATGGGGACAGCGGTTGTGCATCTGAAAGGAGTACTGAAAATAACTGACCAGAGTATTAATGAAAAGCAGTAAGCAATCTGTCCTTCCCCAAAACTAGCTGTAAGGCTTAGACTCTTGAGGTGATCAAGGACAGGACTTAATGGCATCGAGCTGACACCAGGGCTGATCACGTTCGTATCCACGTCTTTTGTTCCGCATAGCTAATTACGAAGTACACCCAGCGCAAAAATATGGAAGCCGTACAATCATTTGGGGGTTGCAAAGTAGAACTGTCTTCGTACCAATTAATTTACTAAATTTAAGTTCTAGATGCTTGCTCACATCCTTCACAATTGCCCGTAAAGGCGGTGAGCTTCACCGAGTCATATAAGTGTGGAAGTATATCAGGATGTCATAAGCTTGTCGAGTCCAAGGGTCATTACGAGAGGGTGTCCAACACGCGTTTCCCCAAGTAAAGCACTCATATGAGAGCGTGGTGAAAACGGTCAGGCGTAAGTGGGATGGCATGAAATGAATAATCCCCTTGCCCACTCCCCCTTTGGCAGTCCCTATCAAAACACTTGACCATTTATGCATTTCCTTGTACAATTTCTTTTGTCGAATCTCACTTAATTTGGGCAATTCAGTGTGGAAATATGCTGCCTGTTTCGTCGTCATAAGCAAAACCTTCAGATAATCAAAGTGCTTCCTACAGTCTAAAAAAGGCATTTCTGGTACGTTTTCATTTGAAAGTTAATGGAATTATCTATCAGAGGCAATGTGTGACTCGAACTTGAGGTAATTAGCTACAGACACTGGTAGTCAAGCATTGACCATCCATCGGACACACGTTCCCTCATTCCCATCACTTTGCCTTCTCATTACTCCTTTCCCCTCTCCCCTCTCCTCCCCTATAAGACGTGCTTTAATTCAGAGTTGCGGGTAAACATTCTAATTCCTTTCAATAAAAGTGGATTCATTTTGGTTTCACATCACCGAAGTTGGGTGATCTCGGACACTAACAAACTCCTGCCAATCCTTTGCCATCGCTGTTAAATTGGACTCATCTCTTCGGATTCTAAATGCCAACCCCTATGGATTGAACAACCCACACTAACACTGAGAGGTTGTTCGCTTTCTCCACCGATGCGAGTTGAATGAGTATCTCAACAGTAAAGTAGACTACCCTGGTTCTGACCCTACCTTGTCATAATAACACAGGTTCTCTGATATATATACACATATATATGTGAGAAAAGTGCGGTAGAGCGAGTTACCATCACACCCTACCACCGTCATTTGTACTGACCCACCGTCGGTGGTGACCATTCTGTCCCCCATACGTGTTTAGCTTAACGCTCCAAATTTGCATTTA
>NW_020170653.1:0-2450 GCF_000524195.1 Echinococcus granulosus | reverse complement strand
TGAATAAGTAAAGAGGTGGGAGTAGCCTCACTACAAAGTGGTCATTGACACAAATAATCAGATTATTTCCATGAGGAAATACGATTTTGATCATGATGCGAAATCAGAAAGATTCCCATTCCTGAAAAAATGTTAGTTTGTTGGTCACCTTGGTGTCTAGGAATTTCCAATGCCTTGCGATTTTCTAATACGCACTCATCCATTTGTAAAGCAAAAGAGATCAGCCGAGTGTTGAGTCATTTGCATGCAAAGGGAAATGTGAATTTTCGCCGAATCTTATCATCACGACAAAGCTGAGGGACTCATGCCTGCCTTCCCTCCCCTCCGCATTGCAATGTCCCGCTTTCCGGTGATCCTGGTTGGAATTTACAGCTTAGAGGTAGTGGTATGAGAGATACTGCTTGATGTCATGGAGTTCTTCAGCACTCCCATTTCGCATGACAAACACATTCACATTCCACCAACACTGAACTGACGTGGAATGAATCATCTAGCAGTCGATTTGCGGAGTGCATTGGCGACTAGAGGATTTGACCTTCTTCCGGGGGCATCTCCAGGAGGAAGACAACTGTCCAATGTGTTGGCCTTCACACCATCACACTTCGTGTGCTAACATCAGCGCCATGAGATTTTCAGTCCATGAATATTATTTGCGACTTGGTACTATCACCACGTAGCGGTTGAGTCCATGCAATGAGCATCTTCTTTAATCTCACATTGGCAATTCGCCTCTTAGCGCATTTCAAATGCCTTGTCTATTGCAATTGTTTTAATTCTTTATTTAGTCGACTTGTATTAACAGAACTGAATATGCTATGCTCTATAACTCCATCATAAATGACCGTGAAAGTGATGTCCATCATAAGCATCACTACGACCACTCACTAGTTAAAAACATTGTCCTGTCAATGGCTCATAGAGGCAGGTTGTGTTTCTGCGAATATAGAATCGGCGTCGATGGGTGAACAGGTTTCGCAAATAGATGTGGTTGTACCATCCTCCAACTGATTTGACTACCCAGTCTGTCGTGACACCGCACACTCCAGCTGGAGTACTCAGTCGAACCTTGGATTAGTCAAACTTCTAACCACGTGGACGCCTACCACAAACGCATAGACGGTGGCACAACCAAGTAAATTTGGTTGGACGAGAAAAGTGGATCACCTAGAAATCATCATTGTGAGGTACGCTCACTCCCAACATGCCACCGGTTTTGCTTGTATCACTTTCTTTGACAAGTGGAAAAGCCTTAGACAGATTATCAAATCTGTTGATTTGGCTCGAGGCAGTATGCTACCCAATTAACCATAGGTGGATGGCATTTTTTGTTTGTTGGGGGATTAGCATGATGCCAACGTAGATTTTTGTCACAGAAGTTTCACTATCTGATCGCTTGTGTGTTTGCATGCACCGCACGACTACAAGAGTTATAAATTGCTTTGGCCGACCCCATTGTGCCAGCTCAAAGCACTCGGAGTTTGACCTCACTGAAGGAGGTCTGAGAGACATCTGACCAATTCATTCCTAGGGTGGAGGGTGGCTGCACTGTCGCACACAGTTCTGCAGAGACTGGTAAACAAATCCACACTAAGAATTTCCGGAAAACTAACAATTACTTGAAATTACAGAGTGATTTCAGTCTGAATGGCAACTCTCCAAGAATAATATTCCGAAATGAGCCATCATTATACTTCTACTGTGGATGACGCATGAATTTGTCCTAAGCAAATAATGTTAGAACTACTAATGTTAGCCCGCTTCGTGTAAGCTTGTTCCCTCTTGAATTTAAGAATAATAAGTTTTGAAGTAAATCTGGGGGTCTTCAAATGCACTTTTGAGTTATGCCCCACTCCAAAGGGAAATTTGCTTTCCGTTGACGGATAGGAAATTGGCAGATAGATGAAGGTACGTGAAGTGGTGCCGGTGCGTTCACAGGACCATGCAACTGATGTTCCTCTCTACAGTCATATCAACGCCCATCGCCACAGTCTCATCCTTCCACCCCAATCCGACTGACATCTTATTCAATGAACACGTGTCTAACTCTTCTTCATCCCAACGATGAATGCACAGTTCGTGAACAGGTGGCAGAGGTGGGCGATGAAATGAGTGGGTTCCTGCAACAGCACGCTAAAATACCTACTTGTACGTTATAATCCATCACGCCCACTGCACCAAAATAGTGGCCTAAGTGGTTAATATCAAGTTAATTGAGTAATTAATTAGTACCACGAGCTTGGCGCGGCTTTCTTGTTCCTTCTTGCCGCAGGTTAGTTTTCCCACTTGGACTAAGATCTCGATCAGATGACTAACAGTAGAAAGAAGAGGACATTGGGAGCACCGTGCATTCTCCTTGTGATACGCACTCAGTAAAAGTAGACATCCCACTCCCTGGCACTCAGTCTAGTCACACTTCCCGTTAGATCGTAAATATCATTGGGGAGCAGATG
>NW_020170654.1:37459-39367 GCF_000524195.1 Echinococcus granulosus | reverse complement strand
GGGTGTCTTTTGCCACTTTTAGCAATGCGCACGATTGCTTGCCGCTTGTACTGATGCCTTTAGTCCACCTAGTCCATTTTGCTTAGAAATTGGATGAAACATTTATTGTTAGCTGAAAAGAGACTAAAGCCGACTTTTCACTTTCTTCTGCCTTCGCGCTGATTCAAGTGACAGTCCAATGGAAGCCACCTCCAGTCAAGTCAGTTACATCCTCCAGTAATGGGAACTTAATAAGTGCGTTCTTCTTGGCGTCTATAAGCATTTGCTTACGATTCATGCATTCATAAGTGGATCTGAATTCAAAATGCAAGGAATCTGTTCAAATGCATGGATAACCGACTGGTTGCATCTCATTTCCAATCAGTACAACATTTTCAACAGTGTTAATTCATAAAGCCTCTCGTTGAATTTCAGGGAAATGGAAAGAGGTTCATCCCTAGGACCCTACGTCCCAAAGACGATGTCCCCCTCCCCGTTTTCTGATTAAACTGTAATTTTACCGTAGTTAAGTAGAGTTGTAACACAACCACAATGGCAGTTGACTTATGTGTACGTGCGGTGGGGTTTGGGCTTAAATGCGATGCGGTGGCAGAAGAATGT
Source organism: Echinococcus granulosus (assembly GCF_000524195.1). Taxonomy (NCBI): domain Eukaryota; kingdom Metazoa; phylum Platyhelminthes; class Cestoda; order Cyclophyllidea; family Taeniidae; genus Echinococcus; species Echinococcus granulosus. The sequence continues at coordinate 38,767 of NW_020170654.1, read as the reverse complement.
CAAAAAGGGCAATTTGTAGAAATAAACATTGTTGCTGTACTTGAGCACGATGTGAGACGTCATTAGCGTAGCTCTGCGAGACTAGCTTGAAGACGAAGGAAGAATACGTACTGTGGATGCGGTAGGACTTGGGCTTACTGTGATGGGTCGAAGGTCAGTCCACCCGACAGTGATAGAATGGTGGAGACCCCAAAATGACCCCTTCACCAAAACCGAGAGTTAAGCAAATAACCGACGTGTTACGCAGCCACTCACCTCCTCTTAGTGTGCTGTCCTCGCAGCTCCGCCTGGGTGTCTTTTGCCACTTTTAGCAATGCGCACGATTGCTTGCCGCTTGTACTGATGCCTTTAGTCCACCTAGTCCATTTTGCTTAGAAATTGGATGAAACATTTATTGTTAGCTGAAAAGAGACTAAAGCCGACTTTTCACTTTCTTCTGCCTTCGCGCTGATTCAAGTGACAGTCCAATGGAAGCCACCTCCAGTCAAGTCAGTTACATCCTCCAGTAATGGGAACTTAATAAGTGCGTTCTTCTTGGCGTCTATAAGCATTTGCTTACGATTCATGCATTCATAAGTGGATCTGAATTCAAAATGCAAGGAATCTGTTCAAATGCATGGATAACCGACTGGTTGCATCTCATTTCCAATCAGTACAACATTTTCAACAGTGTTAATTCATAAAGCCTCTCGTTGAATTTCAGGGAAATGGAAAGAGGTTCATCCCTAGGACCCTACGTCCCAAAGACGATGTCCCCCTCCCCGTTTTCTGATTAAACTGTAATTTTACCGTAGTTAAGTAGAGTTGTAACACAACCACAATGGCAGTTGACTTATGTGTACGTGCGGTGGGGTTTGGGCTTAAATGCGATGCGGTGGCAGAAGAATGTCAAAAAGGGCAATTTGTAGAAATAAACATTGTTGCTGTACTTGAGCACGATGTGAGACGTCATTAGCGTAGCTCTGCGAGACTAGCTTGAAGACGAAGGAAGAATACGTACTGTGGATGCGGTAGGACTTGGGCTTACTGTGATGGGTCGAAGGTCAGTCCACCCGACAGTGATAGAATGGTGGAGACCCCAAAATGACCCCTTCACCAAAACCGAGAGTTAAGCAAATAACCGACGTGTTACGCAGCCACTCACCTCCTCTTAGTGTGCTGTCCTCGCAGCTCCGCCTCCTCAACCTGCCTTCTCAGCCATCACTGAGGCATCGGCACTGTAGGGAAAACACTCATGCGCCAACCGTGTGGATTAACGAGTTTCCATGCACATGAGGTGATACTTGACCTCGACGTCAGTATTCCCTC
>NW_020170654.1:29523-37359 GCF_000524195.1 Echinococcus granulosus | reverse complement strand
AGTGGCGACTTGTTTGTTGAGAAGTAATTGATAAATGCGACGTGCGGTGCTTTGAACCGAAGTGCACATCCCCCATACGGCATCGTACCCGCGTCGAGGTCTGGCAAAAGATGAAATTGTACAGCTTTTTGGCCTTGATGTAGACCAGACTTGGATAAAAGTGCTCTTTGCGGTATCGGATGGCTGCAGAGGCAATTTTGAAAGTTGGTGAAAGTTGTGAGAAAAGTATCTGACAGAGATGCTTGTCCAGCCAGTTAATGTGCTAACGCATACCTGCGGAGGAACGCTGTGTTGAAATAATTCACTTAATAATTTGATGGAAAAGGTTTGTGGTTTTTACCACCTTAGGGTTATTTTTTCACCATAATTCCTCATAAGTCCTATGATTTGGACTGTGAAATATGCTTAATGAGGCTCGCAATTCAAACATCGCCGCTACATCTCAATGAGGATGCTGACATAGATTTCCAAGTAACAAGTATACATCGCATTATGACTCCCATTTTATCCAGGCGTTGTATGCCCTACGAATCGGTTTTGTCGGTGAATAAGTGTGAAATTGCAAGTGATGAGATAAAAGTTGGAGATTTCCAAGGGTTGGCCTTGATCGAGTCACTCAAACTGCAAGTAGCCTTGCCCTCCTATGCATTGGTTAGAGGATCATCTCATGCTAGTGTACTGAGCATCCTCGTCCATCAGGCCTTTGAAATAGACCTACTGTTGAACACGCATTGCGAGCGTAAGAAAGTGTAATCGGCATAAAATTGTAGCACTCATAAATTTTAGATGAGAGTGGTTTTTTCGTCGTGTGTGAATGTAGTTGAGGGAGTGAATAAAACTGGCGTTCCGGTTTCATTTCAATAAGCCTATTATGCCTCATTCACACAGAAAAACTGCTCATGTAAATTGAGTGGGTCAGTTCATTTTAAGAAAAGGGGCAAATCCGACTAGCGCCAGAGGCTTGGATGTTTTGTAGGAATACTTGCAAATACTTGACATGGAAACCACACGAGTGGGATGCAAGTCAAGGAAATTGTGCGACGCGCAAATTGTTGCCTCAAATTATCCCCACTGTAGTTGATTTAAACCGTGGCTTTTTCACGAGATTCTCGTTTCCCATTTCGTGTGTTCAAAGAAGTGCAACAATAATACCTGATACTAATTAAACTGTAGCTCGAAATCATTTAAAGAGGCGTTAAGATGAGAGCCCCCATCTCGTGCTCACTGCCTACGAAATGACCTTATCGAATGCGCATTTTCTACTCAAATCTATTTGAAGAGCTATTTTGCAGGAAATATTAATTTGTGCTTTAAAACTTGCAGATGTGATTTAATTTCCAGACTTCGTCAAGGCCATGAAGTCCGGTTCATCATCACCTCAGCATGGAACCGTTTACTTAATTGGTTCCAGTCGGCTCAAGAGCGAGATTGTCAAGTGCCACAAGCGGGAAAGTTTGATTGGCCTCGCATATTCCAAATTCACATATCAGCATTTCCAATCTAAAGCTACTTTTCTTGATATCTAGCCTTCATAATACCATTCGCAAGAGTGACTCAAGGTGGAGAGTTGAAGCCCCAAACTGCAGGATTGGGTATGTGTAAGGAAGTTAGCAGTAGAATATAGCGTTGTGTGTGGTAGCAAAGGGAAATTCTGAAGATGACAGATTGGGAAGTAGTGGATGGCTGTGGAGATTGTCGATCGACTGGGATGAGATGAGCAACGTTGGCATGACTCCAAATGCGGTTTTCAGCGTAAAAATGGACCATTGCGAGCAGAAAGAACCGGAACGCTGTTCTCCCCTTCCATTCGATGTAAGGTGGCACGGGATCCATGGCCTTGCGCAACCGCAGCAATTGGAATAGAGGTGGTGGACGCGCCTTCAATCTCAAAACACCTTTGTCAGGTTCTCAGAAGCCTTTCTTTGTAGCTAGTTGCCCAAGCATTATAGGAATCGTGCTGTGCCTCACTAGTGCTTCTTTATCAGAAATCACGTGCAGATACGCTTTCAAGGCTCTATTGCTCACTTCAGGTTTAAGGTCAGGTGGCGACAATAGCAGACGATAGCGTGAAGGGGCGGACGCCATGTCATGTAAACCGAAACCCAAATCACAGATGAGAGACTTGTTATCACCATGACTGAAGTGACTTTAGCAGCCATCAATGTAGTTATGCCCGAGGATTCCATGGCAAGAGCACTCAGATGTTTAGAGGCTATTGAATGAAATGCTGAGTATTCAATGTGCATTCCCTGCAACAATTGTTGCTTGCTCTAAGGTGCATAAACTGTGGATTAATAGACCCTTACTTTTTGATACAATTTGCTGCCAGTCCCAGACATCTGACTGTCATCATGCCACGACTGAGCCATTTATACCCCTCTTAAAGTCTCTCCATCTCTCATTACACATCAGTTTAATTCCTCTTCCCCTCCCAAAAGTCGACAACACACTTATTGCTTAGATCCGCAGTGTTCGTGCATCCGCCTGATTAGTATATTCAACTTTGTGTTAAAGAAAAAATAAGTGGACTTGAATAACAATGGTTCTCCAATCATATTAGTCATTGCCAAAGTAGAAGTCTGGCGGACTCCAACATCGAGGCGGATGATTATCACAGGAAGGAATGCCTCCCCAATCCTGCATGCGTGTGGTGATGGTTGGTGGTTAGTAACTGTAGTAGTCACTGTAATTTTCCTTGTTCTTCACATCCCTTCCACATACGACGCAATTGCTAGTGGTTGAACAATATGTAATGGTTACCGTTGTAATTGTTAGAGTGCAGGTGCTGCGCTCGGACAAGGAGCCGCGTCAGCACTGGGTCTTCCACACCTGCGACTGCATCAGCGAGGATATTGGCGGTTCAAAAGGTGAAGCGCTTTGTCAGTCTCGACGCCGCCGTGCCGCACTTCCACTACTTCTTTCCTGAGACAACTGGCAACTCTTAGGATACCGAGCGCACTACTTTCGTCAAAATGCCCAGCTGGTTTTTTGCACCCAATCTGGAACAATTCAAGCCCAAAGTAGGCAGCATCAAACCACCTCAATATTGCTGTTTCAGTGTCCCAGCTATTTCTCGATGTAAACCCAGACCTAGTCAACCAGTGACCGTTTTGACATATAAATGCTGAACTAGAAAGCTAGATGACGTGCTTAGATTCCCACATTCCTAGCGTTGTGCAGTCTTTGGCCTTTTTCTAAGTGCAGTCCCACTTGCATATTTGAAGCCTGACAATGGCTGTGACCTCTTTGGGAAAGTTTTTGCATCGTCGCTACGGCTTATGCATTTCTATTGTCGGTGAGGAAATAGTAGACCGAAATGTAGGATATTAGGAGAGGTGACACCGCATTCACCGCTCATTTCTCCTACAGATTATCATCCCTAGGCGTTAAAGTTACTACATATGACTATGTATATATGTTCAGAAGTTGAGTCTACAGACATTTGAAAAGGTTGCTTGATTTGCGCTTTTGTTGAGGCCTTCCCATTGGTCAATGTCACATAGAGCCAACTTATGCGTACAAATACTCACTAATGGGTCAAGGTCATTCCAGGTACTACTGTAGCGCCCTGAGACTTTATTGAAGTTGACGGAAGACATAGTGCTCGGGCTAGGGCTGCTGGCATGGTGCATTGCCAAAACCGAGAGCTAAGCATCGTCCCCGGCCCTCCCCTTAGTTAAACTCTGGCGTCAGCCATCAACGTAATCGGTGCTGTAGAGAAAACGCCCACTGGCTAACCATGCCAGCCATCGAGTCACTACTGCAAAGGTCATCTTCTCATATTCACGTTTATACCTTTACCTAGTCTCAGTAATTCAAATGAAGTCGACACATACATGAATCTACCATTAATTGTTCGTAAAGAATCTTATTCCTGAGCACGCCATTAAGACATAGCCCAAAGGCCTGTCTACCTGGCTAAAGCACAACGATGGAGCGCTCAACTAACTCCTTTGCAAACAATCAACGCATTACAGAGGAAGCACTAGGTAGTGCTAAGCACTGTCGGAAGACTGTGCCACAGAGTGGGGGCACAATCTGTGAAGCCCAAATGAGCCATCCTGTGAATCGAAGTGTTCAACCACTACAGACCGACGCTTACGGGCTATGGGAGCGAAAGACAACTTTAGCTTTTCTAGTTTAGCTTTTTCTAGTTTAGAAAAAAATTCGTTACTTACGCACCGAAAAGACACTTAATCACCGATATCACAGGTGACATTGCCTTATCCAAAACGTCGCAGCAGACGGCATTAAGTCAAATGCCTCGTCCACTGTGATCAACAGGCCAATCGATCATTATCATCATACTTTTCTTCAAATTCCTCAAAAACGCAATTAAGGGGGCACACAATGAAAATTTACAAATACAAACCCTTGAAGAACTACACAGAATTGTCCATTCGTCAGCACAGCTTCAAAGGGGAGATTTAGTGAGCAGAAGTGGGGCAGCTGTCAGAAGATAAAATGTATCAATCTAGCGTCTCCTACCACCTTCAACACGTAGTCTTCGAACGCAATGTGGTGGTAGTAATGATCCCACATTGACAACTCGCGATTACAATCCACTTCGGGTGAGGCACCTGCCTGTGCACTCGATTCACGCAGCGCGGACTTCTGAACCTGCAAAGGCAAGATAACAAGCTCGCGTTGGAAAAGCCTCATTAAATGCTATAAACAATGTAGTCCACGCAGAACCATTAGTGCTGCACCAATAAAAGGAGCCATGATGCAGCACTACCGCAGGAAGTAGTGGCTAGCATACGTCGTGCATGGAACAGACCCGGTCTGACACCCTTTATCAAGATTGTGCACATCGGTTGTGGTTGGCATGCACATCGCCGTGCAATGATGAACAAAATTTCTGGTGAAAGAAGGCGCCCATACTCGTGGTCATACTTATCTGCAGGAGACTCCAAGTCATTTAGCAACAGGAAGTGTGGCCAGCGAATATTTCGTTAAAATCACTTATTAAACGAATAAAACGAAGGAGATAAGCCACTGATAAGAAAAAGCTGCTTTCCAGCTACACTTCTTCTAAAAACAAGTTTGAAAGACAGTACAGTAAAACCGTTCCAAAACTTAAAATTCTGAGGAAGGTGTACCATCAGGGAATATGGAGAATGAAGAAGGAACGTTACATCTCCTCCTCCTTCTCTTCCATTAGAATGCGTAGATTTTCCCACGTGTAAGATTTTCAGCAGTCTGAAACCATTTTCGCGTCCATGCAGGTGTAAGCAATTGCATTGTCATGGAAAGTTGCTCTGCACCAGTTAGCCTTGAATTTCGTTTGCCACAATTTGAGAACCAAAGTGGTTAGACCATACCATTTGCAGCAACAAGTTCCACCACCATGTGCCACATTACCAAATGCTATACACTAAATCTAGGGAGGTTTTCGTAATTTTAGGCCCAAGTTACACATGTCACATTGAACAGGTAAACTAGGATAACTGTTGTTGGGATATAAAAAATCGGGTAAACGAAAAATGGTATCGCACCGATGGGAAGTCACAAGTCCATGCCACAAAACTAACCACAATTCACAATAAGCTATGCCAAAAAAACTACATAAACTTCTTGGACACCCCATCGATGACAGGATTTTCTTAGCACTTTTCAGTAAATATTTACTCCAGCTAAAAACTGGCGGGTTTCAGGTTCAATGACAATTTGAACCAAACAGAGCGATACGCGGATCAGTTTGCCCCTCAACAATGCGATCGTGGTCACGTAAAAATTGAAAGGCAAAGCAGAAACCAAAATTATGACAGTGCGAGAGATTAATATGCGCCAAACACACAATGACCTCGATGAAGTGACAGGAAGCAATCAAAAGTTGTTAAATGCAAAATAGAGATGTCCTGATGTCTTCAAAGAGAGAAGACCTAAAGCCACGATGGAATTGGAAACATTGGCTCTCTATTCTGAAAGCTGATATTTGCATTAGTGGTGAAAAACAATTTGTCTGAACTCATCGTAATAAAAAAGGTCTTCAAGAAGAGGGAGGAGGTGAATAACCCAACACTGCTAAACGATTGCATGTATAGCTTCTCGGAGTCGTAGTAAACCAAAGTGGCATCAAAGGATGTAGTACTTACTAACGTGCAAAAGCACTGGGCTATTAGCATGGACGAAAGTCATCCTGCAGTGATTGAAGTCACCGCACAGATAAGCCAAGCACCAAATAACTACACAAGGAACCGACGACCTTTTCTCAAAAAATTTCGATCACACAAATTCTCTTCTAAAAAATCAAATCAACCTACTTGACTGCACAGTAAGAGATGAGTGCGAAATGCAAAAAGTCTCATGCTTTACGATAGGAGCCCAAGCCTCTCTGATTAGTCACCCCAAACAATTGTTTTCATTTCAAAGCATAGTAGCTTTCCCGTGGGAATTAAAATACATCAAATAGTCAAAAAGCCCAATGCCAAAGGAGAATGCCCGACAACAACTAAAGAGCAGGCATTCCTTCGCATTCATCCATCGGGAAACAAATTTCGGCATCAGTTAGGCAAAAAAAATGGGAAAAGAACAACTTTAAAACTTTAATCACCCGCATACTAAAGACTAAAGACATAGACAGTGGATGAGTAAAACCTCGTGGAAAACAGGAGTTACTGACCTACTTGTCCATTACAAGATAAGCCAAAGCAAATATGCAGATATCAATGCAAGCGAAAGCTCACTTTCAAACAAATCCAACGCTTGTGCGTAGTTCAAAATGACCACAGTCTTATCACTCGAAGTGGTTCGAACAGTTGTCAGCAGACAATCAAGCACATGGAATTTGTCTCAAGAAGGAGAGGGGAAGGAAGCACTAGCAGGACAAAGACATCCACCTGACATTTCCGACTGAGTCGCTGGACAAGAAATCTTAGCACCTGGAGCAGCCACCAGGAAAGAAGCCAAGCATGCCTTTGGAACTGTCAGAAACGAAACGCACCCCGTTAGGCACTAGACAGGGATCTAGGGAAACAAGAATAAATAACTAGCTTAGGAGCGTAAACATGTACCCTACGTAGCGAGTTTTTCTTTTCTTAGCAAAACCATTCATTCATCAATCCCTTAGGCTACTGTACATTATCTGCAAGTTTCTTCCATATTAACAGTAAATATCGATAAACGCTTAAGAAGTCACCGTACCTTCAAATCAAACCGGGGCAAATGCATTTGACTTTCAAAACTATTTGCTTTTTGGTTGTTAACAAAACTGAGTAGCTACTACAGTATCATGCCATTTGGCTGACACACAAGCAAACAACTTCCCAACCACCTAGGGCCTGCAGAGAATCGCAACTAAGAGGAAAGGACTTTTCCTTTGCCGATTGGGTGGCCCGACAAAGCGTAACTGAAGGAAAGTTGAGTCCACATCATTGCCGAATTCCGCTGTAATCTTCAGTTTTGCACAATGATCAATGATGGGGTCAATGCAGATTCTGACAAATCACATCTGTCCTTCAAAACTGACTAACATTGATGAGTTGACACTTTAGCTTGGTGTCTCTGGGCCAAACTCGGCCACAAAAAGGCAATCAACGCACGAAGTACACCCGCTATAAAATGTCCATCAGCTTCCAGTATCACTGCACAAATGAAGGAAGGAAAGATGAAGGGAAGAAAGGAAGTGACATTAAAAATTGTCATTGAATCCATAGCACAAACAGGCACCACACCAACTGAAGTACTTTTAGCAATATTGCTCTCCGCTGTCTCGAGATTAATCACAACTCACTGAAAGAATTTCGATAGCTAAAGCGGTTTGGATACTTGTGCAGTGCCGAAAAAGATACAACAGAACCATGTTTGATTCTGTCGCAAATTTCACCACACAAA
>NW_020170654.1:28237-29423 GCF_000524195.1 Echinococcus granulosus | reverse complement strand
CCTGCCTTGCGTCAGATAAGTACTTGGCTCTCAAGTATTTAGCTGTACCATTCGCTATCTTCATCTAAAACTTGGATCTTTTTGCTGCTGTGCTTCGGTCCTTTATAACCTGTTACGTGTTTCGTATTAGCTTTGATGCTATACGAGAGGTTATTTGTCATCACCGCATGAAATACGTCTTTAGCCTTTAATACGTGAATATTTCAATTCAGGTTTGACGGTAGAGTAAGTCTAGGGACCTCAATAAAAATGCTGTCATCCTACTTGTTAAGAGGTCCTACATGAAGAATTCTTGAAACATGTCTTTAACATCGACGAGTGAATCGATGAACCACTGGTCTACTCTGGAGACGGAAGTGTGATGATTGTGGAGGCGCAGTCAGAATAGTGTGCAGAGGTGCCTTTTGGTAATCGACTGTCTTCCTGAATCCGCCCTTTAAATGCTTCGTCAGTTTTGGTTGTGGAGTTCATTCTACACAGGCTAGACTAGATCGCCATTCCTACCACTGCCTTTTCGGCTTGATTGCCTCTAACTTGGTTCTTAGGTAGAAGCACATGTGGTGGAGTTTACCTGAGTGGATTATGGAGGGCTAGTATGAGGTTCTTCATTGGGTCAGACATTGAAATTGAGATTAGTTTCCATTGACTTTGCAGTGCTCGCTAAATTTGGGATGCTGCATTGGAACGACTGTTTGTAAAATTGGTGGTTGAAGACATTTTCTCGTGTGTAGCGTTGCTGCTGCGCGGTCAGTGGCTTCGAGTGGGTGAAACCCAGTCGTAATTGCTATTTGTCCTGCATCGGGTGAACGGTCGGTTCTCTGACTTTATGACACACAGAGCAATAACGTTTGCTCAGTGGTGGAGTGCAAAGGCCATTTTTGCTAGAAATTGGGAGCCAGGCTAGAATGTGGAAACCGGATGTGCTGCAATTGCAATAGGTCTCGTCAACCGACGCTTTGTGTGGGTTCAAGCGTGGTGAGTAGTAGTGGACAGTCCAATAAACGGCGTATTGCTAATGAACCAACAGATTTCCATGCTTTATAGCACGTATATGAGCAATGCCCGCATTTCACAAGTCCCTGAAACTTAAGGCAAAGCATTGTAGTGGGCTCTGCCGAAAACCGCACTTGTAAGTTCATCAGTTACTTTTTCGAATCGTCTCATTGACGTCATTGTTGGACCATAG
>NW_020170654.1:26888-28137 GCF_000524195.1 Echinococcus granulosus | reverse complement strand
TGATGGTGGTGGTGGTGGTGGTGGAGGAGGAGGAGGCGGTTGCAGAGAGTGATGAATCCACGTAGCCACATGCAAACTTGGACAAATGAATCCTTGCAGACAAACTTTGCCTCGCAATTTGGTTGCTGTGTCGCTTATTCGCTGGCGTTGATAGGTGATAGGTGACGAGGCGACTTAATTTTGTCCGTCTCCATGTTCACTGAAATTGCATTATGGGTCGAAAACTTGCAACAATTGTTGTCATTCTTTGTTTCAAGGTTAATTGGTCCCCTAACAAAGGGATTTGCAGACCGATTGGTGGTAAAAATCAACTTCTCAACTATTTCTCCTTTGCTCTTGTCAAACGATGGGTAAATGGAAGGATGGATAGTTGTTTGTAATAAAAATTAGTTAATGGAGACAAGCTAATGAAAGTGGCTGATTGTAAATTACTGGGTGTGTTGTATTCGATAGGTGAAGGACGGATAGGGGATTGAAAGCAGTCGGTTTGATGCATGGATTTGGATGAAGGGGTGAACGCCTAGGAAGGTAGATTGACATATTCATGGTAGAAGAAGAATCGAGTTGACCGAGTGAATTTGTTGATTAAATATGGATGGATGGATTGATGGATGTGTGTGCAACTACTTCTTCTGCCTCTAAACCACCCTCTCCTTTCTCCTCTTCCAGCGTCAGGTTTGGAGCCTGCCTCCTCCGTCGTTCCATAATCATCTCCATCCTCAGTGGCATTGTCACAACTAATGACGATTGAAAACTGCGTCCTTGCATCCCTTTGTATGTCGCAATGGCTGTCTCCTCAGTTAGTCATTCAATAAATGTAAGTGCTGCGTGGAGAACTTTTGTGCCTTCTTTTACACGATTAAAAAGGCGGGAGAGAAGCACTAATTCGGCTTATGAGTTGTTGAAGCACATTTGAATGGTATGCTTGTGACAAGGAAGTATAATGACTTGATACAAGGCGTGGGAGAATTTGACTTACCGTCCATTTGTCATGTCCATATTCGGTCGCGGCTTGGCAGTTGAGGCAATACTGTCAAAAAAATTCAATCCTTTGTAATCTGTAGTAATCGGAACTGGAGGTGGGTGGCTCAATTAGACCCGTGACGGATCTGCATCATGAAAACACTTCAGGGGAAGAAAAACAATTATTCATAAATCACTTTCGGTAGCTTACATTCTAATTAACCTTTCTGTTCCTAAAAATAGCAAGCTTCATTCGTGTAGCCTAGAATAGACCTCATCGCCTCCT
>NW_020170654.1:22714-26788 GCF_000524195.1 Echinococcus granulosus | reverse complement strand
GACCTGACCCATGGCGAATTGATAGGCTTTCTGCGCTTAGGTGGCTGCGCAAACAGGCATTCATTAAAGCCTTTAAACACCCGCTCCTCATGGAGCCAGAGAAAGGTTTTACTCCTCATTCCACGTTCGGTCAGCATGTTGTGGAATTCTACTTTGTCCACTTGATGCGGACATCCCGTAACCTACCTTTAGCATTAATGATGACGGGCAGTGAGGGTGGGCACCCAAGTTAGTGACCCATTTGCCATTTGTCCATATGATGAGAAACCATTAAGGTGTCAGCCTGAACAGGTGAAACCACATGTATTTAAGACAATCGCTTGTTAGTACTAAGAAGGCAGTTTCAGACGGTGCGACTCACACCAGAATTTGCGACATGACACAATGTTGAACAACCTGAGGTGCTCATTTGGCAAAGCATGAAGTAAAGCGATTGCTGGAGTGCCCTCGTGAATCTTTGTAGTCATGAATACTTGAATAGAGGAGTGCGTTGCGGAGAATGTGGATGAGTGAATGAACAGCGAAGCTGGTGCATGGAGGTTTTAATGAATGCTTGTGTGTGTAGCCAGCAAGGGCTAAAACAACTAACAATTTACCAGGTCGAAACGACCACATCAAAGCTATTAAATCTCCGAGTATTGTAAGCCCGTGTTTTGTGCAAACCTGTCCATTTAACTTTTTCCATTTCCATTCTCACTATCTCAAGTCCAATTGCTCGTTTGCTGCCATAATTTCTGCTTCCTTTACAGGAACAAAGCTATTGCCACAGTTTGTGAAATTCAGGTAGTCCCTTCTATGTACTGGGGGCAAAGTTGAAGGCTGACACATCATCGAGGGAAACGTCACGGAGTGAGATTCACCTCAGTACAATCACTGCAACAAGGTGGGAGTCACTTCTTACATGAGGTCAGGTGCGGTACACTCGATGTGGATGCATAAATAGCCGCTCTAAGATTCCATAAACGGGCGCAAATGGCTAGTCCACAAGGATCGCACAACTGTTGTATTATTATGTGGGGCCGTCAGACGAAACTAATTGCGTCTGAATTAGGCCAGGTGGATAGAACCCTGGTTTGGGACACCCCTTTATTTTGTTTTTTGGAGGTGTGTATGCATAAGAAGTACATGAAATAATGTTGAATGATGGTTCTACTTCTTTTGATACGGTTAGTTGATTACTGCTTGGAGTCTTTCCATCGCTACTCTTACGCATCAGATCGAACGTGTTATTTGCTTTCTCCAAATATGGGACAGCAAAAACAACAACGCTATGTACGTTTGTCCTGCCAAAAGGACGAATAGTTGATCAAATAAATAAAATTAAAGGTACTGAAAAATTTTCCCCTGCTCTGCAAATTGTAGCCGAGAATTGGCTAAAATACAGCGGTGCTGGACTACCCTGGTGATATCCTTAAATACTCAGCATCTTCGATCTCAGTAACTTTCGATTCAGCTGAACTCCACTGCTGAATTACCAACAGAGTCGTATGCAGCTCTCATTAGATCTTCTTCCTTCATGGGCACTTTATAATGTTTTCTGAGGGTACTCTCCAGTCACCGCCTATTGGCCTCAGCATTTCCTCTCCCAACTTCAAACATGCCAAGCATTTAGAGCTTCTGACCGTGTGCAATTTAAAATTACACCTTATTTATCCACCTTAACAACAAACGGCAATGCAAATTGATTGATTTTACTAAAAGTTGACCCTTAAATTCATTCCTGGCACCACAAATTGAGGCATTTATTTCGCAACTAGGCAGTCAGCCATACCACATTGTCACATGCAAAAGTAAATTCCATTTAAATTTCTCTCCTAACTTCTTCAGTTAAGCCGAAATATTTTATTGCTAAAACTGCCAGCAGTATCGGTGTTATCTCTCCATCAACGTGTTTATCAATCCAATTCCAATTGTGACTTCAAGTCTCCAATTTCCGTTGCATTTACTGCAGCAGAAATATTGCAATGTCTTTGAATTTTAGGTGTTGCCTCCTGTGTACTCCACTTTGTCTCCCAAAAAAAAGGAATTGACATTTGGATGCGATGACTGCTGACGCAAGTACTTCAAATGCGTGGCTCGGTCCAGCCAATCAACACGCGACTCCTCGGGTAACCACACCCACCTTGCATCTGTCCTTAGGTAGCTCCACTCGATTTGGATGTGGCAAGGGGCGCCCTAAAAAGCAAAGTGCAACAATTCTGTTGTGGGAACACATTCTATCACCACATTCCTCCAAGTCTCATTTGCTTGGTTGTCTTCGCCTGTTTCACTATGGGGCTTGTTCTTGTGCTCTCAGCTCTGCCAGTCACATAAGGCGTGGTGTCAAGTAGTCGAAGTGAATGATGAGCAATGCAGTTTGCACGTAGGCACAATAGCGGCACCAATTGTTAAGGCTGCATTTCAATGGCAATCCTCATCCCCTAATTAATGGCTACTTTCTATCAAGAGCAACCGTCAAATACAACATTTTCCATTTTCTTCTGTCGCCTTTCACTTATCTATTCAAGTGACCAACTGTTCGAGCTAAAGTTTAGTGTCTGTTATTACGTGTACATTTCTTGACTATCTCCTTAAGGGATAGAAGGTGCGAGGGAGAAGGTGGAGGAGAAAGAAAATTTAAACGGAGAAGGAAGGAAAAAGAGAATTTGGGCTGTGACCATGGCGGAGGAGTGCCTTCACAAGGACGCATCGCATGGGAGGAAAGACAGGCAAAACGTTCAAATGCACAAATTGTTAACTCCCCTCTCACGAATACAAACATTTAAATGAGATGAGAACCAATAAATGATCCCAAAGGGCTGTGTAAGATTGCAGCTTGCTTTCCGACTCCAAATGATGCAGTACACCAACCATTCAAATCTGGATTTGTACTTCTCCATTTGTGCTGGGGACAGTAGGACACCCAAAAAGGGTTATAGCATTCGGAATACAAATTTCTAACTCATTACATGGGCATTAAAGACATGAAGGTATCACCAGTCATGAGTCCATATGTTGGCAATTCTACACTGCTGCATTTCTGTCACCTACACCACAACACGGAGCCAACACCACTGCTCCAGTCAGCGCTCAACTAAAGGTGTGTTCAAGGCGGAGCCTGCATAGCGCGTCATCACTTTTGAGTACGCAGTCGCAAGTCATTGAGGAGAGGCTGGAAACCCTAACCCATCAAACTTAAGCGTAAGTGCCAATTCTACACAGCTGTGATTTTGGCTGGCATTGAGATTTGTCACTATGATTGGTAGGCATAGCATGAACCTCTACTTGGTGCACCTTCTTGCGGACAACGTGAAACCCATTGCCAACATTAATGATGACGAGCGATGTGTGTGGGAGACCTCACCACCTCGTTGGTTAACCCTTCGCCATTCTACCGTGCAATGGAGAAACGGTAAATCGTAGCACCGATTTGATTCCTTGCATTCAGAACCGCCAGCCTGTCTAGCCATAATCACGCGTATTTTAGAGCGATCACTCGTATGTACTAAGAAGGCACCTTCAAATGGAGTAACCCACACTATAAGCTTATGACCAGACCCCTTGCTTAACTGACTGTGGCGCCCACACGAAAAATATGGAGTAAAGTGATTGCTACCAACTAATGCATAAATGAACGAGGCAGTTTGGTGAGGTGGATGTGGGTGAGTAAATGAAAGTCAAAGTGGGTGGACGAATGCCTTAGTGAGCACCGGTGTACGCTGATGCCAAAAGACAAAGCGAGTTACAATGAACAAGAGGTTGCGGTGAGGGTTAAATAAGTACATCAAGAATTTTGTAAAGTCGAGTATGACAGAGTCGACTAAAAGGAGGTGATTTAATGTGCCAATCTCTCCATTTCACTCATCTTATCCTCATGGTCACGAACCGGGTTCCTCCATTGCCATTATAAGCTGCACGCGCTCTCAAACTGATTGCGCATTTTTTCGTAGTCCTCCTTTGTAGCCTGTTTCTCGGTGTTGGTCCACCTAATCATCTCCTCACACTTTGCAAGTGTATTTTGACGGTACTCCACTGATATCTTCTGCTTTATCTCCTCTTTCTCCAATTTCCTCTTCATGCTGTAGATGCAGTCCA
>NW_020170654.1:19485-22614 GCF_000524195.1 Echinococcus granulosus | reverse complement strand
CTAACGCGTTCAGCTCTGCCACCCTACTCTTCTCCTTCTTGTCCTCCTGCTTGAATTTCTCCGCATCGGCCAGCATTCGCTCTATCTCCTCCGCCGACAGACGACCCCTGTAGTTGGCAATAGTCATGCTTCTCTGCTTCCCTGTCGACGTTTCCACCGACGACACATGGAGAATGCCGTTTTCGTCAATTTCAAAGGTATTTTCGAACTTAACCTTACCACGTGGTGCTTCTAGGAAATCCCTTAACAAAAACTCCTCTAAAATGTTGTTGTCACTCGCCTTCGCACATTCGCCTTCAAAAATCCTATTGAGCAAATGCGTTTGATTATCTGCAGCTGTTGTGTTAATCACTGTCCGCTTCGTTGGAATTCGCCTGTTTCGCTTTATCACAATTGCCATCATACCACCTGCCTTCTCCCATCCCAATAACAGTGGCGTAACTTCCAGCAACATCAAATCCTGCATTAAATTCTACATACCGCCACTCAGCTTGGCTCCCAGCGCCGCCGCGCCGTTCACCACTGCCTCCTCTGGGTTGATGGACCTTTTTAATTCTCTACCATTGAAGAATTCCTGCAACATGCTCTGCACCTTCGGAATAGGCGTCGATCCACCCACCAGCAATATCTCGTGGATGTCACCCTTGTCCATCTTCGCATCACTCAACGCCGTCTTCACAGCATCTATCGTCTGACTGAAGATGTCCGAGAACAACTCCTCAAATACGGTTCGTGTGAGGGTTGTCCTAAAATTAATGCCCTCAAACAGCGATACTATGCCTATGTTGGTGTGCTCGGCCGAGCTCAACATCCTCTTTGCCTGCTTGCATGAAAATCCCACACGGCCGATGGCTGTCATGCGAGTGGTCAAATCCTTACCTTCGTGCGCCTGCTTGAACGTCTCCACACAGTGATCCACCAGTCGAGAATTGATGTCCTCACCACCCAGGTGCGTGTCACCACCGACCGCCTTCACATCAAATTTACCATTCTCCATAGACATGATGGACACGTCGAGGGTGCCACCTCCCCAATCTAAGATGAGCACATTGCGTTGCCTGTCGCTCCACTTGTCCATGCCGTATGCAATGGCAGCAGCCGTCGGCTCATTGAAAAGACGCAGCACGTTCGAACCGGCTATCTTCGCTGCGTCTATAGTGGCCTGTCTTTGGCTCACATTGAAGTACGCTGGCACAGTGATCACTGCATCTGTGACCTTCTCGCCCAAGAAAGTCTCCGCTGTCTGCTTCATCTTTGACAGCACCATGGCCGAGATCTGCTCAGCGACGAATTGCTTTGCTTCACCGCAGTGCTGCGCTTCAATTTTTGGGTTCCTTTCTGAATTTATAACTTTGAAGGGCCAGTGTTTTATGTCGCTCTACACAGCCTCATTGCCAAAACTGCATCCGATCAGACGCTTTACACCGAACACTGTATTGGCGGGGTTCATAGCGGCTTCACCGATGAGGCGTTCTTTGTAGGCGAAGGCAACACAAGTTGGCGTTACGCTATTGCCTTGATCGTTGGCTATGATCTCTACCCTGCCGCATTGGAAAACACTGACACAAGAGAAGGTCATTCCCAAATCAATGCCGATAGCAGGACGTGTCAACATGGCCTCGTGTGATGCACAAATGCTAACATGTTGTGTCGAATAATGATAACCACTACACTTGCTGCATCCCTTTATGCTAACTGCAGCTGATCCTGCTGAACCTAAGCTTGATGCGCGCTAACTGCTAGAATTCGTTTATCCAACCAGGAGCTGCTAGTGTTGCATACTTCTCCTCAATAACTGGCGACTGTGCACTTGAAAGCGGAGACGCACGATGCAGGCTCAGGCTCGCACACGCCTGGCAGTAAGCGGCAGTGTGAGCAGTGGTGCCGTCTCCGTGTTGCCGAGTTGGTGGCAGATAAGTGGCAGTGGGGAAGTGCCAACATAGCGACTCATGACTAGTAAAACTGTGAGGCCTAATAGGCCTAAGTGATGCGACAGGAAAGTATTGCCGTAGTGTAGTCACCATCCTTAAGGCCCATGCAGACTCCAGCATAAGTAATCGAGATGGAATCCGCATCGTGCTGCAAGGCTGCGTTACTCCTCGAGGTTACCAAGTGTATCTTCTCTCAGGCCAATAATTTTATTTGTGAAATGTACTAAAGAGTGAGTGTTGCTAGCCACAGTCAAGAACTATGGCTTTAAAAAGCATCTGCATGGAATTCAATTGAAATGAGTCGATGCTTCAGCCTTTAATTGCATTTGGTATTGTTTGTGGCACCTAACTATAAACGTGTTTATCAAGTTTCATCGTGGAGATCGCCAAATCATTCCACATTAGAGAAAATTATGAGAGCTGAATACATGTTTATACTAGTTGGCACACACTTCACATAGAAATGGCATAACAAATGACCTGCGTGCATGAACTCGGAGGCAGTTTGTCGTCAGCTCTACGACATCTCGAGAAGCATGCTCTATTCCCCTGACTTTTGGTTGCTACATGTTTATAGAACGACTAGAATGGTTATGACAAGGCAAGGATCAGTTAGTGTGCTGCTTCTCTTAACAGCATGTACGACCTCTCCACTAGCAGCGATCTACTTCGCCTTTCTATGCACTACTGCTGCAAACAAAGAATACAACACCATTTACCACCGCCTTCTGAGGGACAACTCTTTCTTTCCGCTTAACATCATTACGTATATGCTGGAATGCAACATGCCCATTTCTAAACAATTTTCAACTACCTTTTGGAAAATCTCAGCCTCAAAGCTGTTATTAATTCATTGACCCTCACACAAAACGTGGCTGCAAAGAGTCGGAGAGCGCGATGCATGCATGCACATAAAAACGATTTCATATTCAGTAGTTGAGACATCTTTAATAAGAAAAGCCCCATCAACCACAAATAATCGGGATACGAAGAAGTGAATCTCAATGTTAAATAGCGCCGATGGCCCACCACCTCGCAGTTTCGGTCTTAACTGATGAGGCAGCTCTCACCTCCGCCGGAGCCTCTGGACATCGGCACAATAACAAGTGAGCAGATTTAATCTCAATTTTTTTCGTCATTCCCTACATGAATTTGGACGCTAGGGGTTGGGTTACTGAAATGCTATCACCTTCTATAC
>NW_020170654.1:0-19385 GCF_000524195.1 Echinococcus granulosus | reverse complement strand
CTTCACACCCCCTAAGCTGCACACACCTTCCCCATTCCCGGATTTCTAGCTCAGTTTATCTCCCTCCATCATTGTCATCTCACATCTCCTTTTCTCACCCTAGAATTTAAATTATCCTTATTATGAAGACCAATTTTTTGACTCCTTTGTTGCTTTCCCCGATAACAGTCAAATTGCTACTTCATCCCTTAGAATATGGTGCAATAGCGATTTGTTTTTTAATCCAACTGTTGGTTTTACTTTATGTCTCAGCGGGGTCATGTGGGAGGCCACTTCACTACCATCAATGGTATGGGTAAGAGGACGGTGGGCAGCAGATGAATTTCATTTGCCTCAGTGCCTGCTAATTCGAAGATCAACATCAAAGTAGGTGGTAGACCATATATTTGCCAATCATGTTTCTGGATATAATTGAACATTTTCAGCGTCTTGCTAACGTCAATTCCGTATGCAGTGAATGAGGTTTTTTGGAAGAGGAATGAAACTGCGATTGTTTCAGGGGTAAATGAACCTTTAGCAAGGACGGCTTACGCAATCATCGCGAATAGTCAGCCCATCGATATCCAAAAGCGTTTTCTTAAATTCTCAATTTTAGGCAAAGAATTACCTGAATTTGTGTCACGATGTGACTGTATGCAGCGTTTGATTCACAATGTGATACTCTACACCTCGAATCGCCGATACTAGTTGTTTTGCATCGCTAATGTAATGTTGTAATTATTGCTTTATAAATAAGCATCGGATAGCATAATTAATTGTGACTAAAATGCATTCGCAAAGGCTGCAGGATCCCATTTTCTACACCATGATTTAGTAATTCTAGGTCATATTTTTTCAACCGGCATCGTAAATGCGATTTTGCCTTCGAAGAGCGTGTGGACGCTGAGGCTACGTGAAAGTATCAGCGCTACAATTCAACGCCTCATCCCATTGTAACGGGATGTCGTGACCACCATCCCTCACCTCATTGGCTGCAATGCTAGGGTGGGCAATTTTGGGCATCAACATCACTGCCTGGACGATGGTGAGCCCAGACGAATCTCACCTCATCCATGCGGGAAATTGAGTCGGCACAGACTAAGGCGTAACTTGCTGTAGGACTTTGTTAGCTAAATATTACATTAACTGGTTAAATGGTTTAATATATTTTGGTAATGCACTCCACTTTATATATGCCTCATGCACTCAATCGGGAAGTAGTTTATAATTTCATTTTATGCAGTTGCACTAGTTTTTTTGCATTACGAAAGGAAGAGGACATTTAAAGACCACAGAACAGCAATACGCATGAAATGGATTTGACGAAGCAGATCACTTAGAGCACTTTGGTAAAGCCATAATTGCAAAATTAGGCAGTCACTAAAGAATTCATTCCTGCAGTTAATTCTTTCATCGCAATTCCCGATGGAACTTGTAGGTGTTTCCTACGGGGTGTAATCGGCCTGTACAGCCGTGCCTGTCGTACTATCTCTTCTTCCTGATGTGTGACAGGCGGAAGTTTTCCATGTGATACTGAAAGTTTGTCATATCCCTTCTTTCAGCTATAATACGTCCTCTGGAACATTGTAGATTGCCACTTCCATGTGTGGTAAGAAGCCATCGGTTGGTGCTCTCATCTTACGACATGTGAGTCGCCTGAACGGTAAAAAGCTGGTTGTTGTATGAACTGTCCTGTACGCATGAAGGCACCGTCCATGACTCAGCTCCCAGCCTTCGGGTTGTGCATCCCTAGTGAAATCCTTCAGTAGTCAAATCAGAGTGCGATTCGTTCTTCCCACCTGTCCATCACCTTGCGGATGCTCAGGTGTCGGTATGCGTCTTGAAAACTCCGAAGGTCTTGCATGGTTCAACAAGGAGTCATCTTTCGAAATTAGCGCCTTGATCGTGTTGACTAAGCAGTCGATTGAAGAAAACCGAACCAACTGTTTTAGCATCTTATGTCTTCATCAACTCTACCTCAGCTTCTTCCATGAAGTAGTCCACCGTAATCAAAATATACCGGTTTCCTCTCTTGATGGGCGTTAGGGGAGGCGTGACAACAATACCTACCTTTTACCCCAGGGACCCTGTGAGCATAATTTGAGGTTGTGCGATCGCTGTTGGGTGGAACCTAGTGAGGTTGCTGCAAGTGACGCAGGCTCGGTGGAAATCAAGTACATCTGGGGTGAACGAAGGCCACTGGTATCCTTTGCCCCAGCTGTCCACCATCTTATCCACGTGGCCCAGTTGCTCGTGTAGGTTCTGGAGAGTTGTTTGTACCAATGATCCTGGTGAAACTACTAGAAGGAGTTTTGACGTTTATCTTACCACGCTTGATGGCGTGAAGCCTTAACTCTTCCTTCAACTGACTTTTTATGTAGCTGACGAATAGCACATTATTTTCCACCTCCGCGACAGGTGCCCCAAAGGTCAATTCAAAGCGAAGTTTTGAAGTTTGCACTAGTATCATATAACAGCGAAGTAGACGTATACTTAACAGGGCTTTAGTTTAGGGCTAAATTAGGATTAGTCAGTTCATTTCCCTTCCTGAACAAATAACGCACTGGATGTGGAATTATTGCTACCAGGAAACTGCGTACTCTTATATGTGATATCCGTGACCTTGATTGTCCTCGACGCTAATCTGCAGATTTGTCAATTTGAAAATATGATCGGCAATTTAAAGTTTCAGGACGTGATGGTCCTGTGCATTTTTACTTAGATCTTATTTAATTTAGAGCACCACCTTTTCACTGTGCAATGCTTTCATCTATTCTATTTTATCTGATACTCTGGTAGAAACAAGTGAATTGCGAATTCCTACTTTAGTTTACATGCGACTTATCCTTCCTCCAAACCCTCTCATCTTATTGGATTCAGAATGAGTATAATTTTATGCAGTTGAAGCCAACTTTAAGTTCTTCCCAGTCCTTTGGCTTGGTTTAGAAATGTTTTCAGATGAATGCTTTATCTTTGCTAAAGTGAGCCATAACAATTATCTTGCATTTTGGGAAACTCACACGCTTGATTGCGTATATCCAATGCACATCCCGATCAAATGCAATTCTGAGTCAAGAAATGGAACTTGTTTTACTACTGAGACTGGGGTTGCGACTAGAATTAATCTACTCGTGCATAAGGCGGACATGTCTCAGAAAATTGCCGTAAAAAGTCCCGTGTCACCTAGGTGATCTGACGGAGAATTCAAGCAGCTCATACGCTTTCATGTTATAAGGGTATATTTCAAAATGTACTCCTGTGTTATGAAAGCGATTTTTTTTAGTAAACTTTCCAATACAGTACAAGAGAGTGAGAATGAGAGAGAGATAGTCACAAATGCATTTTTCACTAACTTCTGAACAGCTATACTACTTTCCATTGGAAAAGGTCTTGATTTCCCTACCACCACAAACCATTCATGCATCGTGCAATGATCGGCGCTGTGTTGAAGCCTTTTCGCCACGTCTTCATCCCATCTCAACTTTATTTGCGTCATTGTTTCATGTTTACTTCCGTGCCATATTTTTGCCGCGGAATATCAAGGAGCATTAATTTTAAACAGCTTGTTGCGAAAATATCATGATAGTTGCAGTTGATGCATTTACGGCTTTTCGGGTGGATGAATAAATGGCATTTCATCAGCACGGAGGGGCATGCCATGAAGTCGGGCTCAATTTCATTACATCTCAATTTTTATCGCGATTAATGTTTCCAATTGTTGATGTAAATCCACAGACTTGATTATGTCAGAGTGTATGACTTCTTTAAATTTCTTTCGAGAAAACTCCCTTTTTTTCGTTAACCACATGCGTATCTGCTTGGCTTTGTAGGTGTGTGTGTGTGTGTACATGAGAATAATCTACATTAAGTACATCATTTGAAACCCTTGCTCCAGTATTTACCCAAATTTGGAGCACATTGGAAGATCACTCACTGGAATGCGTAGATGTGCTCGCGATTTACCAAAAGCCAGTGAAACTTGTACGCTGAGACGAAATTGCAACTACCGAGTTGCATCTTAGCGAGGAGTAGCCCACTTCGGGATGCCCTACAAGCGCGTGCATGCAATCAGGGCAAAATTCTACAGTCTCCAGGCTTCAATCACACTGCTGAACTGGGCAAGAATTGCTGACGCCAACATCCCCATCACCACAATCGGAAAGCGTGGAAGGTGTAAGGAGGTGAAGGCACAGCCAGAGTACTCCCCACTGCAGTGTCAGGATGGAATTTATTCTCCCAACATCGTGATGAGCGAGCGCACGAGAAAAAGTGCTCCATCAAGTTTGCATGTGTTTATCATCCCATTAACAATCAATGGGTACCCACTAATACGTGCTGCTCAAGAGTATCCCATAAACACGGATCCGCATGAATGACTGTGTGATGTGGATCTCCTCACCTTGTCAGGTGTTTAAACTGCAAAAGTGTCGGAGGGACTTATAATTTGTTTAAAGTTTATCAGTATTAGATAATGAACAATATCTTGACTCCATCTTTAATAAAAAGGGGTGAATAAATTGAGGGTATGATTTGTGTGCTACTTAAACTGATATATTCTCAGATATTACTCGTTAAATCTCATTCCATAAATTTGTGCACTTGGCTTTTTCAGATTCAGCGACGGATTTTTTGAGATTTCTAACCACTCACTGCTTGAGAGGGGTGGTCTATTTTGTCCCAGAAGGCGGGTGAGAGAGAATGATAAAGCAATTTTGACCACAAACCTGATTGATAGTGTTAATGAGTTGGATGTAGAAGGGGCAACGTCCCTCATGAGTCTGTGGGTAGTCTCGAAGGCCACCACTGGCAATGAACTCCATGACGTAAGTACTCTCCCGTCAGCCGTGTCAAAGCAGAAGCCAAGACAGCGCACGATACGCTAATGTGAGAGTTTGTGCATCACCTCTGCCTCCTTCCGGAAGGCCTGGTCGTTCGTGTTGTTGAGACCCCTCTTCACTGTCACACCCATGGCGTGTATACGATCCAGGTAGATCCCACCGAAGCTGACTCTTACCATTTCCTTCTCAAGCTTCACGTCTTCCTTAAAACTGAACAGCCGTGCTACTCTGTGTGGGTGCACCTCAATCCGACTTACCTTACTGTAGATGGATTTTGTTAAAGAAAAGAAGGTGTACTGGGAAATAAAAGGAACGCTAACATGACAGGTCCGTTTATGTCACCATTCTCACTCCTTACTAAAACACGTTGTGTAAATTATTCGCACCCATTTTGTTATTAAGTCTTGATAAACTCATCAAGTCGAAAGGCACGAACACTATGGGGGCACGCAGCCACTTGATACGATATGGTTGCATACATGTGCTCTATAGGGTGGCAGCAAATTTAAATAGGACTTGTAGTGATGGCTTTTGGAGAGGCAACTAGTATTTCCCACTTGACATCATTCATCTTACCTCGTAAAACGTCTTCATGCTGGAAAGGAGTGCCCAAAATGAAAAACTATATTTTTTACAAAGTACTACAAGGTACGTGCGAATAGGATGGTTCTCAAATGGCAAATTTCTATAATGGCCGTAAAAGAGTGGCGATGAAGCGTGGCACAACTATTTGTGTCTGTAAACTCTGTCAACATTAAATAAAGTAGGTAAGGGTCATTCTACTTCTGAGTTGCGAGGGCTACTGTAACTCAGGTAAATAAAGGTATGTAATCTAAAAGCACTGCCAAAACCTGATCCCCTCTTCATGGCAATTTATGAAATATGCACATCGCTAGCCAAAAATTGTCCTCTCTAACAAGAGGAAAAGGAAAGATAATGTGACATAGAATGCTTGTGTAGTCTTTGGTGTAACATGTCTTACGTTTCTCTCGCAAATCTAAGGTTTATACATTATCACTGTGCATAGCATTGTTAAACACTCCACTTTACTTAGCATTGAGATAAACCCAGTAACATTGCCCAGGATTGTTCTGATAGTAGTTTTACATTTCCGTTTTTAACCATAGCAATTTAAATTGGTAGTAAGTGGTCTGCAGGTAAAGAAAACTGGATATTTGGAAAAAGTTAGTAATTCCATGTTGTTTTTTTCGAAATAGGAATCAAAGTTATTGATACTGAATCCATTTGCCCGAACCTAAAAATGACAACATAGACATGGAAATAACCATCCCATAGTTTCCCCTTGGTGTAAGTACTATGCTTCAAGTTAAATGGATATATACATATGTGTACGGAAGTATTGAATTTGCATATTTTTAGCTTTAGAGTTTGTAAACTCACTCATTTGTGCATTTCAGTAACTCGCAGTACAATTTGGAGAGGTCGTAAAGAGTATTATTTTCCTAGGTTATTCGCCATTTTATTCACTGCTGGTGTATGGATGCATGTACTTTGTGTCAGTAGATATAAAAATTCACGAAAAAGATTAAGAAGGTAAATAAGCATTAGGTAATCCTTTTAACTCTCCAATCAACTCAAAGTTAAAAGGGTAACTTTGAGCAAAGTGCCTACTCCGCCTAGATAGAGATTATGGGGCCGGATTGGAATTAGGGCATGAGAAGCTTGCATTCTGCATTTACATGATCAGAGTCATGACGGGCTTCAAAAACATTAACAAAAAAACTGGTATATCCTCTTACCTTTTCAGAGGGATTATATTAGTAAGCAGTAGGCTAGAACGCCATCAAGTAGCAAAAATATGAAAAAGTGTGATATTGAAGCCAATAAGTTGAGCAAATACACAAGTCTCACAAAAAACCAACCAGCAAAAGGCATTAAATCGCTCATGTTGAAATCGCGGCAAAGGTCACCAACCCTAGAAACTGAACATTCGATTGATAAAAACTAGAAGAAACGTCTGTAAATAAACGAAATGGCATTAGAAAGCAATGTAATTTTTTTAATATCTAGGGCAGTGAATCACTTAGTGATGTATGCACATGCAATGGGGTGGTTGTTTAACTCGCAGTCTTGGCAAATGCGTGCTTTGGGCCTTCGCCGTTGTAACCTCGTCGGGTAGGCTATCCTCCGGACCAGGCCAGTAGCCTTAAGCTTCGGCGTACCAGATACATGTATACATGTATGCATTCTGCTCGAGTATTGTTTCTAATTTCGTCTTTGAGAGAGCCTCTAAAGCTTCTTTCATTCTACTGAATAACCCTCAAAATAAGGAAATAAAATAGTGGGATTTGTACCCTGATTGATGTTCATAGATAAAAATATCATTTGTATAATGCGAAAAATCCTTTTTAGGCAAAAAATGTGACTGGGTGGATTCCCTTGGTACGGAGAAATTATGCGAATGTCCAAAAGGAAAATTGATATTTTGGCTTTCACACATAATATGCCTGTGTAAATACACCCAAATGCATGTGCGTAAGCCACATAAAGTCATAGTTTTAATGTTGGGGAAACGATGAGAGGTGTTGCAAATAAACTTTTGTTTGGAGATGTTTGGTTAGTGGGGAATATAAGGCCAAAAGCTGTCTCCTGAAAATAGCGATGGAAAGCAGAATATTTTTAATCACCTTGTGATGATGAATGCACATTAATGCAGAATAGAAGTTTTCTGGTTCCACGAAAGACTAATTAAAACCACAAGGTAGTAACGTTGGGCTTGGCAAGGAAATTTACATTTGAGCTTACTACGTTCAGAGTTAGTGGCAAAGCAGATCCAACATCTACCAAGCAGATTTTCGTCCGCACGTAAAATGAGGTATCCATTTATATTTGAATAATTTGTCTAGAGGAAAGTGTACCAGTTAAAGCACCATTGATCCTCATTTCTTAGTACATCAACCATGCCATTTCGCCCTTATTTGAATTTGTTCCTCTATTCTGTCACTTCATTGCTTAAAGCCGTTATCACTTCGCCTGTTTAATTTTATCTGCTTTCTACTTTCACGGATTCTGCCTCTACTTCCGCCATTACTTATGGCCCTTCCGTACCAAAGTCGCTATTTATTCACTCCGCTTTTTCCTCACTTGCCACCCTACTTCATCTTTACTATCTGCTTCATAATTTTCATTCAATTTTCAAAGAATTTCCTTCCCTGCTACTGATTCTGTTTCTCTCCACGTCCAATAATTCAATTTCCGCATACTATTCCACATCATATTCCATTCCCATCCACCATTTGCTCCTTCTTCTCCTTCCTCAAAGTCGCAGCCCCGTCGTTAGCATTTTTTGTACTATAAGGTCCTCATCTTCTTATTCTTGTAATCCCACTGATCTACGTTTCCTTCCTTACAAACTACTTAATTTCTCCTTTGCTTCCATCATTCTCCTTCCTCTGGTACTTCTATTCCAATTGCCCAGTTATGTTATCCGTGTATTTGTGCTAAATATACTTCCCCGCTCCTTGTCTGTTCTCTTTCTATCTTCAATTTTTTGTCTGTTTTACCCCAAATTTTCTTCAAACTGTCCTCATTCACCTTTTCTCCTGCCTTATTTGTCCACAAAATCTCAAAGTACGGCGTCTTCCGGTGCACGCCTTTACTGCACCGAATGCTGAGAGGATCATCCAACGTGGAAGGTGCCAACAGAGCATTTCATTTATGCCATGCCTGGGTGGTTTCCTTCATTTACCATGCTCGCTTCCTGACGACTGGTTCCACTCATTCTTCATGTCTCTTAATTCACAGATATTTGGCGAAAACCTGTTTCGGTTAATAAGAAAGATAACGCTTTCGGCTGATATTCTTTGTTACTTCTTAATAAGACTTACTTTAGCTCACTGTGTTTTTGCTAAAATAATAACCCATTAAAAAATTATTGTTACATACAGTCTTTAAGTATCCTATGAAAAGCAATTTTTTTAATTTACTATTGCTTAGTTAATAAGGCGAGGGACACATTTATTCCTTTGGTACTTAAAAACAACTCCAAACTAATGGCAGAGGAACAACAGTCAAACATGGTTTATTGAGCGGTTGGGTTTTCTTTAAAAATAGAAATTATTTTTAAGACATAAGTAAATTATTTTTGGTTGACCATGCTTTGGTTCCCTCCAGCTAAATGCTTTCACTTACCTTTCGTGGACAATTACACAGGGATATTATTTGTAAGCAAATATATGTTCAAGTTGGGCTTTTTGAACTGCATGCAGGTCATTGTGATTTAGGCAGTGTTAGATGTATAGACTACCACCTGTCTTTTTAAATAGACCCACAACTATAACGAAGAAGTCTTATTATTTGTTCAAAAAGGCATCTGGGCCCTCTAAATGGAGTCATGCAGACATATTTCTGACTGCGGATTGTATCACCCGAGCTCTTAGCGTAGAGATATCCGACGTGAAAGAGTTGTGGATAAAATCCTTCTTTAAATGTACGTTCGAATGCAAACAAGTGATTCATTTGTCGACATGTCGTTTCAATTTGCATGTTAGAATTCCATCATTTGCTCCTTAACTGTTAAATAATTTGAAATCTCACTGATGGTAATGTGTAATGTAATATGCTACCAGAATGAATAATTTGTGAGAAAAAGACAGTTTAAGAGAAATGAATTTTTATCAGGTTTATTCCCATTTAAAAAGAACATGTGTTTTTCAAAAAGCTAAAATTCTTTGTAGGTTTAAATCGAATGGCAGATGGAATCCTTACCTATTCCCTAACCTTAGGCATCGATGTTCCGTTTTGCAATTTCCACCGACTTCTTTAAATGCAATGCAGCGATTTGGCAGTTTGTACAACTGTGTTTGAACTACCCGGGCACTTAGGTTCCCACAGATTAAAGTTAACCTCACACAAACACACTTTTTCCAAATTCTAAACAATTAGTACATTTGTAGTAAATGTAGTAGGTAAGTAAATGCTTCCCTGGAAAACTACTGTTTTCATGTTCAATTTGATTTAGATTCGACCGTAATGTCGCTAACAAGTACAGTTTACAGCTTCCTATTCCTTCATTTTAAGAACATTAAAACCTTAATTATTTTAAAATTGTAGAAAACAAAGCTGTATTATTTTGCTCGCCAAATCCTTTCGCGTCTTTCGGTTTCCTTATTTTAGTCAAATCATCTATGGACATAGAAGTTTCTATTTTATTTGCCTTATTTAACTATCCTTTCCCTCAAATGCAGGGTATATACCTCAATTTGGATTGGCATTCGCTAGGCTAGCGTGTATTTTAGGAATCCACTTTTACTCGGCATTTTGTGTCACAGATGTGTTAGAATTCCAAGTTTGATTGGTCCTGCCACCACACTCAAATGATCTTTCATTCCAAATAATACGACGTCATGTATAGAGAGGATAGGAACGCTAAAATACTTGAAGGAGAAGTATGCGGAGTTCCACTTTTAATTAATGCAATTTAATGGTCACCCGAATTGTTAGGAAGTTATGAGATGTTGGTGCTTCTTGTAGGTAACCGACACCTGACCTTTAGCATCGCCTTTTTCAATCCGTCTAGAAGGTTCGCGCAAAGCTGCCTGCTGTTGTAGCGCAAGTGGGGACTCATCGCATGCAAAGCGTAATGAAACTTGGAAACATCCACTATCTGAACAATTCCACTCTCTTCGTATTGGGTGACTACGCGGAATTCTAATAGCGCGATGAAGTATCCACGATTGTATGGTTTGCTGATTAAAAAAATGAGAATGAAAAGGAAAGCCTAAAGACATGTGAATTTGAAAGATGTAAATGATGATAATAATAAGATAACTCACGGGAACTGGAAGGCCTCCGTCCGTCTAAAAAGAAAGCCCAAATTTCTCGCCTCAACAGTGCAGGCAACTGGCAATTTGTCGTCGTAGCATTGCACAAACCAGTAAGCTTCTGTGCTATTCCCACGCCAAAATTCATTCTTGAAAATTGACTTTAACGCCATCAGGTGAAAAGCTTGTCTGATTAGGTAAGTAGTGATTTCCGATTTATCTAAATAGTAGTCTGCCGCATTTCCTGGGCAAGTGCCTAAAATGTCAAAACTTCATGTTGAAATAGAGATTGACCTTTGGTGGTATGATGCATTAACCAGTAACATTTTGCAAAGACATTTCATTGTTCTTCGCTATTTTCGGACTCTTTTTAGCAGGAGACTTGTCTTTGATTAGTTACTTTGGAATCCAGGGAACTCACTTATTGTCGGACCCCGAAACGAAAGGTCAAATACTATAGGCGCCTCCGTTTGCCCGATCCCCAGTGCACAAAAGCATGAAAGCAGAACCACAATTGCGTGGCTTAACAAGCATCTCATTACCTTTAAACGCAATGCTTGGAAGCCTGTATGTGTTAAAAGGTGTGCTTTTTATATTCACACGGCCATCGAATGAGTCAAGTAATTAAATGTTTGTGATTTTGCATGTTGGTACATTTACTGTTCACCAACAAAGATCGCGCATCTTGGTACAATGTAAGCAATCCAAGCAAATCAAATGTGCGATTAAACAAATAGAATGACGATCTCCCATAGCTACAATAATCACATCCAGGCAAGCTATCTTCGACTTTATAATGACTAAATTGGTTTGGAGGGCATTTCACCACCTATGTAGTTCCTTTATTGTGCCTTCCTTCTAGTCAGGGTTTTGGATCCCGCAATCCGAAAGAAGGTAAGAGGCGGACATGTGTGCATAATGATAATGTAGGGATTATAAAAACGGTCAAAGTATTACCGAGGAGGAATCGGAGTTTGTCTCTTGTGGAGGGATCGAAGACGCCATCGCAGAGGCCAACTGTCGTCCAACAGGCGCATTCTGCCAAAAAATTGCATTCCATAAAAGCGAAATCTACCAAAGGTGTTTTGCACTGTTAAATATTAACAGTAAATGTACCTTCCAACAAAACTTTATTTTGGAATTCTGTCGGAGCTGGATAAAGTTATGATTGCTTTTTGGATTCTGCGCTGTTTAAAAACAAATTCTCATTCAAGCTTGTAAAGATGTTAAATAGAACAAAATTCATTTTTTCATTTTATTGATGCCCATTTCATACGGTAGTAGCTCCACCTTTAAATACGTGAAGTGAGGACACTGGCAGGGACTCAATGCAAGCGTCTTATTTACAAGGACACTGAATTAGTTGGCTTGTGCTTCGCTTTAAGAATTATCAAATCGTTGAATACCTTGTGGAATACTTGTTTGTTGAAATAAAGACTACCGCCTTCTGTAATCCTCTCCTAATGGTACACAATTTCTGCTTAGAATTCCACTTTTGTGCAGTAGAAAGCCCTACCTTGGCCACATCTCATTCCATGTTACCTCATGCCCACGATGTCTATCCGTTTAGCAGGCCATCGTATAGTGTTGATGCCAAAAAGTGGTGGTAATTGTTAGCGCCTTGGAGGGCAAGACTTGAGGATTACAGAGGATGTGGTGCATCAGCATCTTTTCCTTCATCCCTTGCTAATTTGCACCTCCAGTTCATCTTAGGTGGGTAGATTATGGTCATAATTGTTTGGTTTTCTCAAGGAAATTTGCTGCAAGAGACTCGTTTAAATTGTACTGTATAGTCCTGTTGCGATGAGGCGATCCGTGCCTTGGACGCGTAGGATGAGCAATGAGATGGAGGATAGTTTGGAGATGACAGTGAAATATTTTCCCACTAAACCTTTACTATAATATCAAAGTTATGGTGAGAATGTAAGAGCCAGTAGTGCTAGAAGATAAATGTCATCAGCTCATGTACCGCTTATGCCATTCACATGCTCACTGTTTTCCACGATTTTACTGTCCCTTTAATGTGGGCGGTAATCCGTTGCTTACCCATCCAAATAGGGTGTTACTACAAGTTGTTTCCGGTATTTTGAGCACAAAAGCTGTGGTAATAATGACACGCATTTCTTCGTTGTGAAGAATAGGCAATGGTTCCGGACCAACTTTGACGTAAGACACCTTTGGACTTTATAATAAGCGCTTATAAACTTGAAGGAATACCCTATTATGGCATTAATTGGATACCTCCATTTATTATGGCGTAGAGACCAAAACATACTTAGAATACCCATTTTGCAAAAAAGTGACACCACAGCACTTTCTTGGACTAATTACCATGGCACTCTGACAGTTTGCCAAAATTTGCGTATAATAACGCAGGCACTTTACTCACCGCAGACATTATTCAACGGCATAGTCTTCTAGCCACGCCGATAGCTTCTGCGTCTCTCTTCTACATCAGTAGTAGTTGTTCTGATACACTAATGTGAATTCTTTCCAACCTGGGCGAGACTCAGGGTGCTGCATTAGCGTTGGGCATAATTTTAAGACCCATGTAGAGATCCTTTTAGAAGCAGAATTAAAAAATCGTCCGAATTTCCTAGGTGTTTTATGAATTCTGGGTTCCAGCTCATAACATATTCATTGCGACAGAATGCATTTGCCGAAAGGAGGCTTATCATTAATGGGCGCACAATATGCAGGACAGTAAAGGGGTTTTGCAAATTTAATTCTCCGGCTGATGCTGGCACAAGCAAAACGGGGTATGTAATAGCGGAAATGCCACAATACTCACCTACCCCATACTACTGTCACCACACTTTGTCTTTGGATATAGTGTGCCTTATAAAAAGTGTGTAACTGGTGTGGTTTACTGATGGGCATTATTCCATTGAAGTCTCGAGTACGCTGAGCACAACTACGTAAAAATGAAATAGTCATGGAACTCAAAATCACAATAGTTTTTTTGAAAACTGTTGTGATCATTTTTCCAGAGTAAAAAGCTGCATTAAACTTTTATCGAGTAGAAGATGAATATCAACGCTTACTTAACATTTCTTCGAAATCCAGCTTGTACCTGTGTAAAATTTGGTAATGTGAAGTAAAGGACTGTAAACTGCACAGCATCTAATCACGAAAAACGGTCACTTCTAGCCATCTGTCAGGTCTCGAGCTGCCTATGCAAGTACCGGTGAAAGACTTCAAACGAAAATTATTGAAGCACAGTGGGATTAGAGGTGTTTTCTGCATTCCTGGGTTATCGGCCTTTTACCCCATTTCATCCCCTTTCTCGTCAAGATCGGTGTTTGTCGTTCTGCTTGTAAAAATACATAGTACAAAATAGAATTTAGCATTATGCCGCCGAGTTTCGTGTTTAACTTGGTACAGCTTAAGCCTGCTTGAGCTCATAATTCCCGCTTAAGAGTAAATGAAATATGAAATAAGTAATTCAAGCAAGACTCATTTATTTTATGTGCCTTCAACTAAATTGTAGAAAAATAACCAAAAATAGTGAAAGAAAAGAAATTTAGTACCTGTTAAGCAGTAACTTTAATGGGGAATTAAATGGAATGGATTTGCTGATTAGTTTGCACAAAATGAATTAGTTTAAGCATAATTCATGATTTTTCCATTAAAATACTAAAATAATTATAGCAGGAATTAGCCTCAACTTGCAGTAACACTCATAAATTGGAATGTGGATTGACCTCTTAGAGTTTTTATATAAACAGTTGGAATTTGCGTCAAAGTAGTCCTTAATAGCCACAAATATCTAGACAGGGTGTTGCTGCTCCGTTTGTCCACACTTTGCATAAATGCATTCCGTATGTGGAATGTGCCCTTGGAATGTGACCTTTTATCCCAAAACCTTATTTTCATTTGCATTTGTGTTAATCATAAGGTAAATTGATCTGACAAACTGTAAAACTTCTTTGAAATCACAGGTGGTAAAAGTTGAGCACTTTTGCTGAAATTACTTGATTCTTTCAAGGGACTAATTTTGTACAGCGCCGAGAATAATTAATTCACTGAAATGGTGGCTGAAAAAGCAGGAAGGGTTTAGTGATTCATGCATGTGTACTTCTTCTGTAGTTTGGAATATGATCTTCAAAATACTCAAGTCTTAATAATTACTTCGATTTGCACACTAATTTCACTGCACAGATGTCATAGCTGCCAAAAGGCTATTTTTAACATGCGATTATCTTTTCCAAAGTAAAAAGTCATAGTGTCAAGGCAAAAAACGTATCTCTGACGTGCAGGTGGGCCCAGAGTCTACTACCGTATCCCAGTGGCCACGTTTTTGAGCTGAAGTACCATGGGGGAACCTCGAATCCGCACCCAAGCAAGACGTAAAGGCATCCAAATATTCTTAGGTGTGCAGCAGAGTCCCGAGTCCTTGCCGAAGCAGTAAGAGGTTACGACAGCATTGCTGAGTGTATTTGACCGCCATGCCGCCATGTGGTAGCACAGCCAGTGGAGAATGAATCGCCGGCGTAATCAAACACAGCGTTAAACCATCAAAGCACTACATAATAATGCTGTATTGCTCTTATTTAACGGTAAAGTGCCCATAATTACATTCTCGTGCTGAGCCTAATTGTGCATTTAGATTGTAATGCTTCTACCCTCTAGCTCCAAAGACTAGCAACTGCGGCTGAAAGGTCTGTGGAGCGGTGCTGATGCGGAATGAGGGTTAGTTATTACGATCGGTGGACGTTGTAGCGTATGCAGAGTAAAATATTTTGGCCACTTGGATTGTAAAAGTGATTTCGATAAGTTTGTTTCCCAAGTATAACCAATCTCACATTTTTTAAACAATTGGATGGTGACAATACACTTAAATGTAGCCAAGTGCCAAGTTCACGGGACCTTGTCCCGTGAGCAAGGAAACGTCTCCGGATAATTTACTCATTTTAGAACGCCACACGTTGGCTGCTGCAACTAAATCCAAATAAATGGTTCCTACATACGGATTTCAGGGCACAATCTGAAAAATTTGAATTTTGGAACGTAAAGTGAAACAGGAAATGAAGTATCCTGTATTTCTGCTAAACAATATCTCTTTCCTAGAACACTTCAATTATATTCAAAGCTTTCATCATGCATGAAATAAAACATTGAAATTTTTTATGTGTGCTAAGTTAATTGATCATCTGCTCATCCAATTCGTACAAAATTAATAGTTTTAATTCACGTGGTTTCACGGTAGATCATACAATTTCCAGAAATTATTGCCCAATATGAAATGAGGAAACAAGGTATCTTCCTCCTTATGATAGAGAAGTGCTTTAAGGCTGCATGAACAATATGCCTGAAACTCTCCAAATCAGTGCTGATTACCAGTGAGGACGGGTGTCTTCGCAACAGAGAAGAGGTAAGAACCTTTCCTTGAATCAAATCATATCTTGTTTTGGCAGATATATGACTACTATACAATTCAAATCAATCTACCAAAGTTGCAAAATATGTTTACTTTTGCATGGGTATCAGACATCTCGCTCAGTGGACGTGCAAACAGCGGAGACTTTCAGCTCCGAGACGAAAAATATACCGCTAAATAGAACACCGAATCACCATATTAAGTGGTGATTGATTGACAGAAGTGGCCCACTCTATCCCAGGAAAGACCTTGGATGGCGAGCAAGCAAGCATGCACAGCTTTATACAATGAAATGATCAAAGGAAACTTTTTAACTTGTTTAATATACTTACAACGTTTCTTCCCTTGTAACCAAACAGTCCGGACTCAATGATCTGTAAGTTTACCTCAATATTCAGCTGTTCCTCAACATGAGTTCATCCGAGGCGAAGAAAAGGTGGCATCTGTCTCCAGGAGTGAGAGTAAATTCAAGTGGTTCGGAATAGTGGGTAACATCCTGATCACCTATCCCCACGTTTCCGAGGCAGCAGTTATTCTTTCGCGCCTTTCATAAGAGCCGTAATTATTTGACCTTTGCACTGCCGAGTGCGCATTCTATCACTCACAAACGTGGCAAGTCCACTAGGATTCCGAGTAGGTAATCATTTCCTCTTATTTATACCCTTTTGATAAGATCTGCTTATCGTAGTCGACGAACTAAATTTCACCAGTAATCACCAAAAATATGTGCTGATAGGATAATAATGCGCTGCGTATTGAATAATCCGCAAATCTTGAATAACCAGACACAGTAGCATGCAACACTTTGTTCCCACCAGCAAACACAGCGATCTTTAAATCTGCTTCACTTTCGTTTCTATTCCGTCACCACCCAGTTCTCATCAGGTGGTCGTACAAAAGGAAGGCAGGGTGGTATTGGCCACTCGTAGTAAAGGTGAATCCGAGTGGTTTTGAAGGTGAGGTCGCGGATAAGGTGGCATTCTCCTCCCCATTCGCAGGTTGCAGGCGCAGTGGTTGCTCCTGCACACCTTTTAGCTAAACGGTAATTCTTTGACCCTTGCACACGCAAGTGTGCAAAACATCACTCAAAAAACAAACTGACTTAATTTTGAAATCTAACAGGAGAACAATTAATGACTACAAGGTACATCCGCCATTCGTTCATTGCCACTCAAGCGCGGATCCTCAACATTTTTTGCAGCTGCTAGGCCATGTATGAGAATGGCAGAGGCTCCCTCGCTTCTTCCCCCTCCTCCTCCTCCTTTCCTCATCAACCTCATCCACCTTCCCTCTTGTCTTCTTTTATGCCTCGTTTTCTTGCTACTGGGTACCGAAAAAGACCGATGTTGTCTGCAACGACGGCAGCTGTCAACATGCCCGCAGTGGTCAAAACCGGTGAAATTTTGCAAGATCTTGCTGTGTTGGAAACCAAGGGTAAGGATCGCTCACGCAATAGGTGTTCTTTTATCAATAAGAGCGAAGTTGAAGGACTAAAATCTCCGAGTTTAAGCTACCACGTCATGCGGATTACAAAATGAAGAGCAGAACATTTATTCAGACTTCCGAAATGAGGAAGCAGGTCCTTACCGCTGTTGTTGGCAAGATCCAGAGTATGTGAGGCATCCATTGCTTCTTCCCTTCTTTTGGAAGGGAATAGATAAAATGTGCGAAGCAGGAGAGAAGCGAGAGCAAACTGGTAAATCAGTTCGTCATCAGACACTATAAGTCGTGTGATTTTGGGGATTTTATTTACTGCTTGCATGTATTTGAGCATTACATGCTCTGCAGATGAAGAATCATAATCTGAACCAGCAAAGTGACAGAGGAAGCTGTCAGGAGTTTCGGTGTTGCGTCCCCTGTGACGCCTAATATTACCTCCTACTTGCATTCACCGCCATGATCTCACCGTCAGGTCATGCGAATGCAGTCGTATCAAAGCAAATTCGAAGGCCCAAATACCTTTAGCTACCAACATTTGAATGGCAAGTTCTGGCGATGTTGCAGCTCCATGAATTGGAACTTTACGTAGCGACATTCTACATAGACGCTGTGAGCCGTTTGTGCATAAGGTGCTGATATCGAAGTACTCGATTCTTGTTGCTTCGGCCTCTCCATAGGGTTATTCGAGTCAGGAACTCAAGTCAGCTCATAATCAGCTTATGACAGTAGAACATACTCATAGACATGACCACTACCTCCGAATCCATAGTTTGCACACTGTCATTCGGACAGTTGACAACTTCCTTATATTTACCACCTGTTTGTTGACACTTTTGTGTAATGGCACACATTATATGAAGATTACGGAACAATTAGCTTTAAATTCGTCATGACAATTTGTCCATGAGGGAAATGCTAACCATCTATTTTGGTTTATTCAAACACTTCGGACGTCATTTCAAAGGTAGGTCCAATGAAATGTCAAGACTGCAGTCATTTTCTCGGACTAACAGAAGCCGACCGTTGATTAGACTATTTGCATCTCCATTCTGCAATAAGAGAGTAAGCACAATTGCCTCATCACAGGCAATTGCCTGTTTCTCACTTGTGCAACGGCTAACAGGATCATCGCTTTCATTTCGCAAGGCACACTACTCACATCACCACTTTGGTTTACTAGAGTAATGGAGCAAAAATCTTTTTTACAATCATAGATCTGCAAGTAGAGGTCAAAACGCATTATTGGAAAGAAAGAAGCTCTTTTGCCTTTCGCGAACTAATCTCGAATACAAGACTACGTGAGTGGTGCGAATGTCTCGAATACCAAGAAAAAATCTTCACAACGAATTATTAATTCAGATTGCTGCAATTTTTATAACACGTAATATCACAATAAAGTGCAGTTAAACCAACACTTGACATCAGCTGTGGTTTGCAATACCACATCACCAGGTGCCACTAATACCGTCCGTGACCTATTGAGATCGTTGGGTCACCACCTTAATGGGAAAAGCAGTTAATTCTTCCGGAGACATGGATGGTCGTCAACTTTGTGCCATGCCATAATGAGCAAAGTAGCCAATGCTCTTAGAGAAGTAGCCAAGGCCCTTTTAGTAAAATTGACGTCCCGGCTATAATCACTGCTTTTCATTTATAAGCTCTAACCGAACCACTAACCCTCAGTACTGACTTATTTCGAACAATAAATCACCCTCATCCCTCAACACTAATATGAATTAACCCGCTTAGAAAGCGTTTATCAACATGATTGGAAAGTAGATTCATACAGTAAACATCTTCCGAGCCGAGAGGTACGAAGGATCCCCCACAAGGTTAATACGGTCGAAGGGGTGGTGCCCATATTCCTCCTCCAAAAATTTGGTCATTCTGGCAATGTAATCTTTACCTCCCCCATTAAAATAACTAGTCACGACATATCTATGTATGCATACAATATGCGTATGC
>NW_020170655.1:36248-39180 GCF_000524195.1 Echinococcus granulosus | reverse complement strand
TCTTTTTCAGGTTTGTCGCAATCTGTAAAACTTGAATTTGCAGTTAGCGCATATAAGGAAGCTCTGTTTGATTAGACCTTTCTCATATGCCGTGTATTCGTTGTGCAGAAGATAGTTTTTATCTCCGCAGAGGTCACTGTCTAAACAATGGGGTGGAAAGCACCGGTCTCTGGCTGCTTGACGTTCATCGCCTCATTAGGTGAAGCTGCGCCCACACTTTCGAGAACGATAAAAGCAGAGCATTTCAACAACATTTAAACAAGTTGTTTTTATACAGCCAAGAAATATTACGACGATTCCTTAGCTTCTGGAAGAAACTAAGTAAAATAAAGGCAAAGGTAAAAAGTATCAGTCCATACAGAAAATTTTGGCACATGACTGATTTTACAGAAAAGTAGATTATTAGCACTGAAGAAATATAACAAGAAATTTCTCGTAACAAATTTTATTTTTTTAAATTTAGGCTAAGCGATTTTATGACAACTGATAAAATTACAAAAAAATCCAGTCGAAATAGATAGTGTTAACATCATCTAATCAGATAGAATAATTTTCTCTCAGCCATATTACAGAAAACTTCATGAAAAGCATGACTATCGAATAAGACATGTATTGAAATCTGGACTAATTAACAAGTAATGCATTTCGGTATAATTAAAGCAATAAATGATTATGATTGTACGATATAGTTTAATATGCATAGGATCCAAGGAATGCAAAAAATACAAAACTGCAAAGGTTAGAAAGTGCCGCATATGATAATCAGGAATGCACTCTTGCAAAGGAGGGGTTACAAAATTCTCGACAAATGCAGCAGCACAAAAGAGGAGAGAACTACCTCAGTGGCTGCCGAGTTGCTCGCATTTGTGACGCCAGTTTCTAATACGAAAAATAGGATGTAATTTGGCATACATGTGATGCCCCAAGCGTAAGTAATGTGGGGTACCGACGGTTTCTCCATGATAAGGTACAGGATCTTACTGAAATGAGAAAGAACTCCCTCTTCGTTCCCTGTCCCCCCTGCAGGTAAACATCCCGATTTAGACCTTGAAAGTCATTTTTGCAAGCGTTGCCTATTGAAACCTACTTCCTCTTGTCCGCCAGCCAATGAAGAAGTGTTGCAAGCATGAGGGTTGGGCGAGGATGAGGTTTGGCTTTTCTGTCTAATTTTAAAATTAGCCATCAAAATTGATGTCATCAGAGATCCTTTGTCGTCGATCCAGCAATATATCAATGGTGAGGCCCCCTCTTTAGGCACCCTAGCCCAGGGCTCAAAGTCACGAGGCGGTAGTCGTATACACAGAGGCTACTGTTTTTATCCACCTTCTTGATTCACGGGAGGCCGACTGAAGCAGTGCAGATGTGTGCCACCATTGCAGCGTTTTCATTGGCTTGTCAAATTCTTTTTCAGGTTTGTCGCAATCTGTAAAACTTGAATTTGCAGTTAGCGCATATAAGGAAGCTCTGTTTGATTAGACCTTTCTCATATGCCGTGTATTCGTTGTGCAGAAGATAGTTTTTATCTCCGCAGAGGTCACTGTCTAAACAATGGGGTGGAAAGCACCGGTCTCTGGCTGCTTGACGTTCATCGCCTCATTAGGTGAAGCTGCGCCCACACTTTCGAGAACGATAAAAGCAGAGCATTTCAACAACATTTAAACAAGTTGTTTTTATACAGCCAAGAAATATTACGACGATTCCTTAGCTTCTGGAAGAAACTAAGTAAAATAAAGGCAAAGGTAAAAAGTATCAGTCCATACAGAAAATTTTGGCACATGACTGATTTTACAGAAAAGTAGATTATTAGCACTGAAGAAATATAACAAGAAATTTCTCGTAACAAATTTTATTTTTTTAAATTTAGGCTAAGCGATTTTATGACAACTGATAAAATTACAAAAAAATCCAGTCGAAATAGATAGTGTTAACATCATCTAATCAGATAGAATAATTTTCTCTCAGCCATATTACAGAAAACTTCATGAAAAGCATGACTATCGAATAAGACATGTATTGAAATCTGGACTAATTAACAAGTAATGCATTTCGGTATAATTAAAGCAATAAATGATTATGATTGTACGATATAGTTTAATATGCATAGGATCCAAGGAATGCAAAAAATACAAAACTGCAAAGGTTAGAAAGTGCCGCATATGATAATCAGGAATGCACTCTTGCAAAGGAGGGGTTACAAAATTCTCGACAAATGCAGCAGCACAAAAGAGGAGAGAACTACCTCAGTGGCTGCCGAGTTGCTCGCATTTGTGACGCCAGTTTCTAATACGAAAAATAGGATGTAATTTGGCATACATGTGATGCCCCAAGCGTAAGTAATGTGGGGTACCGACGGTTTCTCCATGATAAGGTACAGGATCTTACTGAAATGAGAAAGAACTCCCTCTTCGTTCCCTGTCCCCCCTGCAGGTAAACATCCCGATTTAGACCTTGAAAGTCATTTTTGCAAGCGTTGCCTATTGAAACCTACTTCCTCTTGTCCGCCAGCCAATGAAGAAGTGTTGCAAGCATGAGGGTTGGGCGAGGATGAGGTTTGGCTTTTCTGTCTAATTTTAAAATTAGCCATCAAAATTGATGTCATCAGAGATCCTTTGTCGTCGATCCAGCAATATATCAATGGTGAGGCCCCCTCTTTAGGCACCCTAGCCCAGGGCTCAAAGTCACGAGGCGGTAGTCGTATACACAGAGGCTACTGTTTTTATCCACCTTCTTGATTCACGGGAGGCCGACTGAAGCAGTGCAGATGTGTGCCACCATTGCAGCGTTTTCATTGGCTTGTCAAATTTCTGAAAAACCGGTAGTCACTTTTAGACTTGGGCGACTCCTAGTACAATAAAATAATAGAAAAAGTTGAAGCAATTTACATTTGAGGCACTTTAGAACCGAAATTCCACTTGTTTTTCCAAATTTTTTT
>NW_020170655.1:34872-36148 GCF_000524195.1 Echinococcus granulosus | reverse complement strand
TTTTTTCAGGTTTGTCGCAATCTGTAAGACTTGCATTTGCAGTTAGCGTATATAA
Organism: Echinococcus granulosus; assembly: GCF_000524195.1. Classification (NCBI taxonomy): domain Eukaryota; kingdom Metazoa; phylum Platyhelminthes; class Cestoda; order Cyclophyllidea; family Taeniidae; genus Echinococcus; species Echinococcus granulosus. Next base: position 36,093 of record NW_020170655.1, on the reverse strand, counting down.
GGAAGCTCTGTTTGTTTAGACCTTTCTCTTATGCCGCGTATTCGTTTTGCAAAAGATAGTTTTTATCTCCGCAGAGGTCACTGTCTAACCAATGGGGTGGAAAGCACACTTTCGAGAACGATGAAAGCAGAGCATTTCAACAACATTTAAACAAATTGTTATCACGCAGCCACGAAATATCACGACAATTCCTTAGCTTCTGGAAGAGACTAAGTAAAATAAAGGCAAAGGCAAAAAGCATCAGTCCATGCAGAAAATTTTGGCACATGATTGATTTTACAGAAAAGTAGATTATTAGCACTGAAGAAATATAACAAGAAATTTCTCGTAACAAATTTGGTTTTTTTAATTTAGACTAAGCGATTTTATGACAACTGATAAAATTACAAAAAAACCCAGTCGAAATAGATAGTGTTAACATCATCTAATCAGATAGAATAATTTTCTCTCAGCCGTATTACAGAAAACTTCATGAAAAGCATGACTATCGAATAAGACATGTATTGAAATCTGGACTAATTAACAAGTAATGCATTTCGGTATAATTAAAGCAATAAATGATTATGATTGTACGAAATAGTTTAATATGCATAGGATCCAAGGAATGCAAAAAATACAAAACTGCAAAGGTTAGAAAGTGTCACCTATGATAATCAAGAATGCACTCGTGCAATGGAGGGGTTACAAACTTCTCGACAAATGCAGCAGCACAAAAGAGGAGAGAACTACCTCAGTGGCTGCCGAGTTGCTCGCATTTGTGACGCCAGTTTCTAATACGAAAAATAGGATGTAATTTGACATACATGTGATGCCCCAAGCGTAAGTAATGTGGGGTACCGACGGTTTCTCCATGATAAGGTACAGGATCTTACTGAAATGAGAAAGAACTCCCTCTTCGTCCCCTGTCCCCTCTGCAGGTAAGCATCCCGATTTAGACCTTGAAAGTCATTTTTGCAAGCGTTGCCTAGTGAAACCTACTTCCTCCTGTCCGCCAACCAATGAAGAAGTGTTGCAAGCATGAGGGTAGGGCGAGGATGAGGTTTGGCTTTTCTGTCTAATTTTAAAATTAGCAATCAAAAGTGATGTCATCAGAGATCCTTTGTCGTCGATCCAACAATATATGAATGGTGAGGCCCCTCTTTAGGCACCCTAGCCCAGGGCTCAAAGTCACGAGGCGGTAGTCGTATACACAGAGGCTACTGTTTTTATCCACCTTCTTGA
>NW_020170655.1:32035-34772 GCF_000524195.1 Echinococcus granulosus | reverse complement strand
TGATGTAAATAGTGCTCTTGCGGAGTGATTCACAAACTGCTGTGTGAGTAGCACTGGCTGTAATGACTAAAAGAAGCGGGGTAGTGGTGTAGTTACTATTTATCCACAACCAATTTATTTTGTCACTTGTACTTTAACTATTGTAAAGCAGGTCGGAACCTGCGCATTGTGATTCCTTCAAGTATAATACTGCTTCTCTCTGAAGCCGACGAAGAAGGTCATCGTTTTCATTATACTGTTGACGATACCAAATTATCATTCGAAGCAAAAGATATTAGAGACAAAAATTGCCTGACTTTAAAGTTAACGTATTTAAAGCCTTGTGAAATTTTGCTCCACAAAAGCATAGGATAACTTTGAAACGACATGCTTTGATTAGAACATAGATATTATTTGACGATCCCTTAAAATGACTGATGGCATAAATTCAAGGAGTACGTACTTTGACTGCTTTATCGACGCATGTGGTCATAATAGTAGTGCTTATACTGAAGTCGAAGAATCACTATTATAAGTCAGAAAATACAGGGAAATCTTTAACAAAAATATGTATGGGCAAATTTCTGTGGCTCATTTCCATTTTCTTGCTACTTGCAGCTGTTACTTATCTAAATTAGCAGTATTTTTGCAGAGTGCCTTGATTGCAATGAAAAAGAAGAAACACTTTCATAGCTGGAATGGTTCTAAAGTGCGGCGTTAAGCCTTTGGAGTTTAGGCCAGCATTTCACAGGGGCTCAATCTGGACCATATTTTCTTTTGGAAGAAGCAAGAATTGATAGAGTGGTGAAGGAGACATCCAGATAGATAGCTGTCTCACTAAGGCAACGGCTAAGACCGTGTGTAGATGAGCGGTCTAAATGTATGCCATAATGCAAAAATTTTATGATGTAGGACAGATAATCAGGATCATTTTTCTTCTTTTCACTTAAGTAGGTGTATTAGGTGGTACTGAAATAATGCAAACAACAAGCTCACTACTATACTTTGGCTGCCTCTTAGAAGAGTACGTAAAACTGAGTGATTTGAGAATGCATGAGGATGAAGACTACGAAAGTGGGTGATCGTTTATGATGAGTGGAAACCTGAGTTAATTTAATGTCATTTTCTGACTCGTGGGTCGCATTACGGGTCCTGGAACGGCTAAGTTTTTCGTATTGCAAATACGTTTTTCAGACACAGCACTGAGACGGCAAAGTAGGTGGCAAAATCACCGAAATTTCAAAATGCTTTCTTATACTGTGTAGACTTTTGAAATCGAAGACATTTCTGATAACTCAACTTAAAAGTCCAACTTTACAGTGACTTTGCATCTAGATAAAATTGTCTATGTCTATGCTTTTTCATTTATTCAATGAAAATGATCACCTTATACAAATAGAATCTCTAAAGATGACCTACAGTCTACAAATTTCCTAATAACCCTGCGCACAAATAATAAACCAGTCTTATGCGACCATTAGGAAAAACCTAGCAGTGTACTTTTCTTAAGCTGACAGAATTGCGGTTCCTGATTGAAAAAAAATGTAAATGAGCAGCAAAGTAGTTTACCTTTTTCACAATAATTAAGAACTGTGGCATGCATAATCAGTCATTTCAACTTTCAAATATCGTAAGAGTAAGAAGATAACCTGAAATCAAAATATGTAGAAATATAAGCAAGCTGCTGTTTTGTTTGCAATATTAAAATAGAATATAGCAGAAGTCGACAATTTATTGGTAAGTAAAATATGACAGATTCTTCTAAAACCTTTTGTTTATATCTTTTAGGTGACAAGTTAATAGATGCACCTATATAAGTGAATAAACACTAAAACTACCCACTTACACATCACAACGGGCCAAAACACAGGAAGCTTTGGAGCTAAAGCAGATAAAAGCGACGAATTGCAGACTTTAAGGCAATTGAAAAAGCATAGAATAATAACAAACAACTCACCGCTCCCAGGAGGAACTGTAGCTATCAAAAACACTTAGGTGTTTTACTGTTATGCAGTAATTTATCATATAAACACTCAATAAAATGGCCCAGTAAAGTCGTCTCTAGTAGAAATAAATAGCCACAGAAAGCCTCTTAAGTTGCACTTTACTTGATAAAGCGATCATCAACACAAGTCATCATCTATTCCTCATAGGGTACTACCCTGCAAACTCCACTTTTATGAAACACTGTCTCCAAATCAAACCAATTTATCCTAGCCAGCCTACTGCTTTTCCACCTTACTGCATGTCATCTTGTGGCTCAAACTACCCGGACTCATTTCCATGCCATTTTCTTCTATTGAAAAAAATATCGAAAAAGAAAATAATAGACTGGAGAAACACAAATAGAGGGATGCAAAGGATGGGAATGAGAAAGAGTCAAGGCTGCCATTGTTCCTTAACCCTCAATCCCCAATGCTTTTCTTCCTGAGCATAGGCCAAATCTTTCCATGAAAAGGTTACATATGAGACAACGAATTTGGTGTTTACAGGAGGTAAAGATTTGCATGAGGATGTGTCCGCAGATAGATTTTATCAATTACGCTAAGCCTCCCTACAAATTCTTGACCAGCGTACTCCAGGCTAGACTAGTCTATTTGTGCGCATATCCGTAGAGCATCGACTTCTTACTGTTCAGTTCAGAGGGTCTTCTTAAACTCAATATATCTTTAGAATCGCACCAACACAAGCCATTTCTGGATGTTATGTTCACCTACCATGTCATTTCCAGTCTCTCTGCTACTTCTACGATACACCT
>NW_020170655.1:30052-31935 GCF_000524195.1 Echinococcus granulosus | reverse complement strand
AAGCACTTTGATAGGTATTTCCAGTAACTCATTCAAGTATACAAAAGTACAACAGTAAAAACAAACCAAATGTGACGATTTCTGGGTAATCATCCGTATAATTCGCCGGCTTAGAGGCATTTAGTACGTATACTGGAGAAACGTATTTTGTTGCGACAATCGTGGCCTTGAAAACAACAGTCAGTTAAGTTAAGAGGTTAAGCGCTAATAAACAATTCGAGGGTAGAATTCTGGCGTTGGGTAAACGGCACTAATTAAAAACCAAAACCTGCATATCGGTGTTCCAGTTCCATTGAATGTACAAGTAAGCTTGGCTTCTGTCATGTTGAGAGCATCAATGAAAAATGGCTGATTTGGATTCGGAATCAAACCACCTACATGATTATGAAGTTAAATGTGCATTTGGTAATATAAGTTGTGGGAAGCCTCAGAATTTCTCAGCTGCCTGAATTTACCTTTTGTCGAATGTGTCCACACGTTGTTTGGGAACACAGCAATTGATACAGCAATTACGGACTCCCTTTGTGGTATAATAGTAATCCAGCTTAAATCTTCCGAAATTTTTCCTGTCAGTGTCACCACCGCATGATATGGCCGCACTATAATAATTTATGAAAGGATCTTTTAATGCAAAAAATTTTACTGGTACTCTAATTTAGACTAAATTTTGATCCAAACTGCATCGTTTAAAATAAAATGCTAAAATAAATTACTTGAAATACATAGAGAAGAAATAAAGAATTTTGGAGCACCTACCTTGAATATATGTGCAGGTGAAGTAGCTGGTTGTGCGAACGCCATTTGTTATTGGGAAGCTGCGATTGTTAATAATAACAGCCTACAATAAAATAAGGGGCAATTATCCTTTTTAAGAGTAGTTATGATGCAGTAGAACTCCGTTTTACCTTATACACATCAGGTAGAACAGATTGGAGCGTATAGCTGCTGTTTATCGGACCTCTGATTATCCTTGTGCCATCTTTAATCGGGCCGATTTGTGCGTCTACAATTAGAAAGAAACGGGAAAAGTAGTGGCTTATGTGAAATTTGACTTTACACAATTGGCTAAACTTTGATGAAAGGCATTTACGTGTGTTTTTCCCCTTTTCCTTTCTAAACTTCTTTTTAAAAATACACCACAGTTAGGTTACCCTTATAATATCTTGGTAATGAATAAATGTAATAAGTAAAAACCTATTTCTAACGCCCTTTGTGGAGTTTCAAATCCACAGGTTTCCACTGAATGATGATCAGAGTGAAGTGTGGGTGAAGCAAATAACCTTGTCGAGAGAGAATATGTGCAAACAGGCATGAAAAGAGCAGATGCATAAAGTTTATTCTGAGCAGCATAAGTCCCTCACTAGAATCCACGCAGAGAAAAACAATTACGAAAATTGCAACGGCTCTTAGCATAACTGAAGCGATTGGCGTGCTTGATCGGAAATCCTGCATTATAAGGGGTTCCAGTGCTGTCGCCAGACTAGTCTGTGCTCATTGGTCCAGCCTGCCTGATCTTGTTCGTTGGAGATTGGTGCCTCGGTTGTGGATGCATATAGTCCCACTTAAAGATCACCTCATGATGTCATGACTTTAAAGAGCTCTAAATTAAAGTTTGGTTTCAAATTCTAATGAAATAGCCGGTTGCATCTTATTCGAGAAGGTTGTATGGGGAAGTTAAAGGATTCATTTTTTGCCTCAGTATTGTGCAAAGGGCTTCTTAAAATATACTTTACTCACTGCAGCTAGAACTAACAAACTACATCATTATTTCCCAACAGGACACTGCCTTGGCAACACCAAACCCATTAAAACACTGCGCCACCTAAACCAAACGGCTCAAGACTGGCCAGTTTACACCGTTTCTGTTTCACCATTATTTTTTT
>NW_020170655.1:26367-29952 GCF_000524195.1 Echinococcus granulosus | reverse complement strand
GTAGTTTTTAATTTCCCAGTCTGATTTTCATACCTCTCTCTGTCATTAAGTCAATATGAGACAAGATGGGGATAACGATGAGGACAAGCCAGTGCTGCCAGTCCTTGCCCCAAATTCCACCCTCACTCACATTATATGTATGGCGAAGCTCTCATGGAGAGGTTATTTGTGCAGCTGCATGAGGTGGTGATGCATTGCGCCCTACTTTGTAAGAACTGGACCCTCCTTTATCCCAGAGGTTGTATTGACTAGTTCTTCTCCATTCCCATTATGCCCTTCACAGGTTTTAGTTGTGTTGCGTTCCATCTTTTCGTGCAGAATGATGTTGTGCCGAGTAGCCTGATCTCAGTTGCAATCGTTCTATCCTTAAATTAATGAGTGAATGTAGCTAACGATTTTGCCTCTATTTCACCAATTCCATCCTAGCTCAGTCTTATGGGGATAAATGATTACGGGCAGCACCATCGTGTACCAACCTTTTGCACAAGGTATTGGCTATATGATTTCGTAGAGGATCTACCCAGTTTCTTGTCATTTGAATAACATGCCAATGTTGCGGACCTCTCTTACCTTACGTTACTAATCCTGCGGTCCTGCTCTATATTTACTCAAAAGTCCACAGAATCCTTAACTAGCACTCATTTTTTTTGTTGCATAAACAAGTGAATAGGTTATAATTCTTGGGGTCTCTATACAAATATTTTTCTCTAAAATTAACTTTATCGGATTTTACATTTCTCCATTGGTGGGAACTTATTGCCTCTTAGAAAAGGTGGTCAGTTAACTCATTCAGGGGTTATCAGCTGGTCAGACGTCAGAGGATAGAGGATGGAAGAAGCAGCCTTTGCCTACACATTTTAAAGTACATCCAATCAGGACAGAAGTTCATCAAAGGTCTTAGCATTAAGACAATTTTATTGAGCAAAAGTTGTCCCTATCCCTACATTGTGCTCTGTCTGCTGAATTCAGGGATAAAAGAGGATTTATTCATATATATATTGCCATTGCATGAATACACTTTAGGCTAACTCGATGACAAACTTGATAATTTTATTTACCACCCAAAAGGAATTCATAATTCCTACCTATTAATCTGTAAATAATCTAATTAATTCTGCAAATTTTAAACATTCTTTCTATTTTACTTGCAAATTATTAAACAGATAGTCTCTTAGATCTTTTGAATTAATCATTCTTTGGTATGCACTTTACTTTCCTCACCTCTTTTTAACTGCTAAACATTTCTCTTGCTAAATCATGCCACTCAAGGTTACTCGCTCATCGCGCGGTAATCATATGCAGAATGGCGCGATACCTCCAAAGGTCGTCTTGGGAGAATTTGCGTCCCCTTCTTCCATTTGTCAAGGAAAAAGTCACCTCTCTGTGAGGTAGACACAGCATTTTTATTCAGTGAAGGCGTCAGTTATTGCCAAATTAATCACTTGGGTTGTGGGTCCAATAGCCTATGAGTGACTTTCAGGTTAAGCGTCTCAGTAATTCTGCAATAGATTTCTACTCCTCATTGCAAAACTTTAGCCAGAATAAATTTTTAATCGTCATTATAGAGTGTTTTAGGTGTTAGTTGAATGAACATTTAATAATATCTTAGTATTGTTATTATTCTCTGGCTTGCTGAGGAGGATAAACAAATGAAAAACTCTACATTGTAATGCTCAAGTCTTCCAAGACGCATGCATCTAGAGGATGCGTTGGTATAGAAGTACAGAAGAGTTGGTGGGCTGTTAGCGGAAGTGTTATAAGACGAAAGTTATAGCACCGAGATGGTGTACGAGACCTGAGGAAACTATGAAACCTGCGTCCATTAGCAGAGGACTTATACATGTATCTCCCTAAACATTTTTAACATGCAAACCATCACAATCGCCTATTCATCGTTTGTATTTACCCCTTTTATTTAAAGATTGGCAAGCTAGGAAATCGGCTAAGATTATTTAATAGGGGAAGGAGGACAGGGGTGGGAGGTGACTGTAAACTTGCCAATATTCAGATTGACCATTTTAAAAAGAATTCTGCTTATTTAATTGACATCTCTCTATTCATTCAGCCCTCCCTGCATTTAAGCATAAAGTTTTTTGCCCTTAAGTCTGGGTCTCTTTGATCGTCGATTGCTTATTAAGGTAACCAATACGCAGCAAATTAACAGTAGGTGTTCTTATTTATTTATCCGTCAACTGATCGACCAACTTGGATGAGTTAGCAGTGAAACACATGTTAAGATTACAGGCTGCGTAAATATGATCTATCTATTCAACAGCGGCAGCGGTAATTTGAAGTGCAAGCAACGTTATCGCATCTCCCAATCATACATCAGGGAAGGAAGACGATGCAAGTGCATGAGCACGGCTTTGGAAAACACTGCAAAAATGTTCTGATAATGTTGGCTGAAGACAAACCCTAATTACGAAGATTTTTTGCTGTAGACATAGAAAGAACATTTATGAACGACTATGTAATGTTATTTCCTCCCTAGCAGAGTCCGATCCTGAATTGCTTTCAACAGCAACATCAGTGTTCATGATGCTTTTACTATAATCCGCAGTCTGAGCAATCCTCCACTCTTAAAGTAACACCTCAATTCGAGCGAGTTCTCTCCCAAGAGGTTGTCAGCCTTTTCCAAAAATATTTTTGTGTCCGATTTCGCTTTGCTTTACGCCACGGGCACGCATACATCTAGATTGTATTAACTTACGCCTGGCTAATCTGCCCTACTGCATTACTTTATCCGCAAAATTAAATGAATGTCTACCGCTTCTTCGGTGATGTCACCAATAAACCCTAGCCCTAACCCAACTTTAATAATGCTATCTTGTATACCGATAACACCATAAAAATACTACTGGGCATCATTTGAGTACCGACGGTATTCCATCCCAAATATCCGTAGCACCAAGGCATTGGATGCTGGAGGAAGGTAATGCTTAGTGCAATAGCACTGTGACAGCGAATCTCCTCATAACTTCATTAGAGTGCAAAGAAGACTCCAAATACCAAACAATCCAAGGGAGGGAACTCGTATTGCATGCATCCCACTGCATACAATCAGTAAGAAGTCCTGCCGATCACTGATAATTGCATCGGCAAAATGCATTCCTCTCGAAGGTTAGTCTCACTACTTCTTTGCGCATGCAGAAGACATTCTTTCGATATAAGGTGGCCACTGAGCTGCAGGCGCGATGTGGAAAAGTAGAGAGACTGCATAAAGCCACAATTGCTCTCATCCGAAAATCTTACAAATAATTAAAATGAAATCAGTTAACGAAAGAATCCAATCCCACTAAATCGCCTTGGTTAGGCTTAGGTTTCGACTACACACTACTCGTGGATGGGGCACTATATTTCTGGTGGTGAATTAAGCATGCACGAGATTGAAGATATACCTAGTTAAGAGCTCATGGAAAACCCGTCCATAAATTTTCTGGCACTGCTTCAATTAGAGACCCTAAATTAACTCTCATTTTGCTCTCAAATTTGGGTATTTAGATTTGAACTTTTAAGGGTGATAATCTCTGTGCTTTTCAAGTTAACCTCCTGCAAAAATGCTCACTTCATCCTACATCAGTCGAT
>NW_020170655.1:24799-26267 GCF_000524195.1 Echinococcus granulosus | reverse complement strand
GTTCTAATAATGTTGGCTGAAGAAAAACTGTAATTATGAAGATTTTTTGTGTTGTAGACACAGAAAGAACATTTATGAACGACTATGTAATGTTATTTCCTCCCTAGCAGAGTCCGATCCTGAATTGCTTTCAACAGCAACATCAGTTTTCATGATGCTTTTACTATAATCCGCAATCTGAGCAATCCCCCCACTCTTAAAGTAACACCTCAATTTGAGCGAGTTCTCTCCCAAGAGGTTGTCAGCCTTTTTCAAAATTATTTTTGTGTCCGATTTTGCTTTGCTTTACGCCACAGGCACGCATACATCTAGATTGTATTAACTTACCCCTGGCTAATCTGCCCTTCTGAATTACTTTATTCCCAGAATTAAATGAATTTTTTACTCCTTCTTCGGTGATGTCGCCATTAAACCCTAGCCCTAACCCAACTTTAATAATGCTAGCTTGTATACCAATAACACCATAAAAAATACTGCTGTGCATCATTTGAGTACCGACGGTATTCCACCCCAAATATCCGTAGCACCAAGGTGTTAAAATGCTGGAGGAAGGTAATGCGTGGTTCAATAGCACTGTGACAGCGAATCCCCTCATAACTTCTTTAGAGTGCAAAGAAGACTCCAAATACCAAACAATCCAAGGGCGAGAACTCGTATTGCATGCATCTCACTACATACAATTCGTAAGAAGTCCTGCCGATCACTGATAATTGCATCGGCAAAGTGCAATCCCCTCAAGGGTTAGTCTCGCTACTTCTTTGCTCATGCGGAAAACATTCTTTTGGTATAAGGTGGCCACTGAGCTGCAGGCAAGATGTGGGAAAGTAGAGAGACTGCATAATGCCACAATTGCTCTCATCCGAAAATCCTACAAATAGTTAAAATGAAAGCAGTTAACGATAGTTTCCAATCCCACTGGATCGCCATGGTTAGGCTTAGGTTTTGACTGCACACTACTAGTGGATTTGGCACTATATTTTTAATGCTGAGTTAAGCATGCACGAGTTTGAAGGCATACCTAGTTGAGGGCTCATGGAAAACCCGTCCATAAATTTTGTGGCGATGCTTCAATTAGAGACCCTAGATTAACCCTCCATTCGCTCTTAAATTTAGGCATTCAGATTTGAAATTGTAAAGGTAAATTTCTTTATGCTTTTCAAATTAACCTCCTGTAAAAAATGCTTACTTCATTCTATCCTGTAATTCTGCATCAGTCGGTTTGTTACGGAAAGCAGAGGCACAGCTGCAAACTGATTAGGGTTCGAAATGTGGCCAACGAAACAATGTCCAGTCTAATAGGTATAAAGCCAAAGACTCAAGTACTATGTGGTGAGACTCAACGCTTCTTACTCAGCCAAATTCAGGTCGACCTATTCGCACATGCATTTTGAGCCACATGCTGTAGTGAGGTCAAATAAGAGATTGACTCATAGAACAGACTTGTGACATAATAACTCTCTAGCAACGG
>NW_020170655.1:22688-24699 GCF_000524195.1 Echinococcus granulosus | reverse complement strand
ACCCCAAAACGTAAAATCAAATAAAAATTAGGACATATTGGTCCCTCATAAGACAACGTGCGTGTTCTTCCAAGGCGAATCAACAGGATGGACTTTAGCCATGTTCACATCAAATTAGATGATGATATTAGTCGTCGTCAATAATCGAGGTACTTATTTGTTTCGCATACTTCCAATTTAGAGACGGCTAAAAATCAGTTGCGAGATCTCGTCGGCCAGACAAAATGGAAGCAAAAATTTAATCTAAACTTCAACATTTATCAACTCGCAGCATTTGTTAATTTGACTGCTGTAGAACTGATATCAATTGAAGGGTCCTGGGTGAAATGATGTGACGGTTTGTTGTGGAGCTCATAAGTAAACAATTTAATGACGTTTAGAGAAGTCACTGGTGTACAATGTCGATTCGTGATGTCACTGTTGTTAAATTAATGGTACAAGAGAAATGTTTCCTCGAAAGATTAGTTAGCAAAACAATTGATTAAGATAATCTACCAACCTCTTCGGTGACATCAGCAACTATACGGGGAGAAGGACTTTGTACTAATAATCACCTAGAGTTTGACCCACTTCTGGAAATGTCTCATGTGCACGAACCGACCTGTACATGTTTCTTTGAGAAAACATGCATATTTACCTAATAGATTTTAAAAGGGCCCAAATGGACTTGCTTGATCGACAAACTCTATGGCTACCCGTACAAATGGATGAAGCACTCAAGGAGACTTTCTTTTGTCGACTGGTCTCGAAGGAGTAGTACCCAGAACGAGGCATCATCTGTAGTGAGGAGCCTTGGCTACATAAGCTTAGGCATTTAGAAACAGGAACTTAGAAGTTTCACTTTCATTTCTTTAAAGCTACATCTGATTGGCATCTAGCATTGTCCAGTGGTTTTTTGCAGTGCAAGCAAAATGCTGTCCTCCTATCGAGATAGAAGAGCCAAAGCGGGTCACTCTCCTTTTACATTATTCAAACTGGAGGTGATTGGCGTTCGGCCCTGGCTGCTTATTTTCTTAATTGCATGCAAGAGACGCTTTTTGGTAAGACAATCATTCTTAATGCTGGCCAGTGGCATAGTGAAGTCGAGGTAGAGCCATGGAAACGCTGTACTCGACTTTTCTTCGAGCCGACATGGCCGATATTAAGCCATGGTTGGTGGCTTGCGAAAGGCAGTTCTTTGTTAATTTATTCATTTTTTAATCCCTTCGATGACAGTTTAAGGAAAGAGGTCAGGCAAAAAGTCAAAATAGAATTACGGTGCGCGTCTTCTCTTTTTACACGATTCCTACTGTGGAATTGATTGGCATAAAGGTCATGGTTAGTGATCTTTGTCAAGAGAACAATTCAGGCATATGTGGAAACCTTCAAAATCTAAAGCCACTTTCATATCCATCTCACGTAGTAAGAAGTGTCTTTTAAAGATAGAATCTTAATGGCAAAGTGCTATTTACATTCCCTTATAAGGTTCATTTCCCCTTCTTGACATGCCTATCCTCCTTTTAGGCATACATGGAGCAAACGTCATCCGCCTCTACTTTAACACAGAACCGTAAAACTAAGCAGACTGAAGAAAAAATTGCTTTGGTAGTTATAACCAAGCGATTAGAAAACGCAAACTGATAGCAAAGTAGGTCCTTAATATCGACAATGTAAGTCGAGTCAGTGAGTTGCGTAAGAACAACTGTGGGTTAGCCTAAGTGTTGACACCTTCCTCAAAAACATACTAGCCTTGGTAGACAGACCATTAAGAACACTTGTATAAGCTTAGCCAACCAAGAAAAGTATCTGTAGCTTGTTGAACGGTAGATGATTGGGTCTTATTTGGTAACAGACTCGAATTGGTGTAAAGACATCATCAGCAGAACGGGTTTAAGGCAGTGTTTCTTTGCTCTCACCGACGAAGAGGAGAAAATGCTGAGCAATTTTAGCCACTATCTAGCATTCCACTTTGATGTTTTGCCCTTAATAACTGTTTAGCCAACTTGCATTGCAAATATGCCGAAAGAGCTTA
>NW_020170655.1:15953-22588 GCF_000524195.1 Echinococcus granulosus | reverse complement strand
GAAAATGTGTGCTTTAATTAAAAGAAATTGGAATTTCCATCCCCTTGCCTTTAAACTTGGGAAGATCAAATTTCCCAGCATACTTACACAAATTAAACGAAAGCACTAATTTGTCGGGCACCGGTGAAGCTGCCGACAGATTATTTGCTCATACGTCCATCCCCTCTATCAATTCCATTTTTACCACAATTGCAATGGACACGCAAATTCACTTGGCTGTATCATCAAAATGATCACAAAGTTATTGTGTCAATATGCGATGAAGCACAACATTTATTGTGTCGTATCCCTGTTGATCGTATCATGATACACGGGAGTGAATGGTGTCAACTACACAAAGACGTCTGTGCTCAAGATGACACAGTTGAGGAAAGTGCATTCAGTGAGTGAGCTGGGTGTTGGGCTACACCGAATAAGGTGAGTGCTATGGAACATTGATACATCCATGCACCAATGGTGCACCAATAAACATGTTTTAAGAAACAATACCAGTCTAGTAATAGACTTCTAAAGTGATAAACATGATAATTTTCTTTCAGAAAGCAATTCTCTTTGCATCATCCAAATACGGTTGTGGATACTTGCAAGATGTATTTGAAATGATCAAGTCAAAGGCAGCCTTACTTGCCACATGCTGAAGATCAGAGCAGTAGATTATGCTGGTTGCCAAGATTCCGTCGCATAATTCAGGAACCGTAAATATTAAGCAGACAGTCGCAGGAAGCTTCAATAAAACAGGAAAACCGATTAAAAGATTCCAACAGGTGCATTTAGGAAATGTGAATTGAGCGGCAGTCTAGACTATCACTGCGATCGCCGATCCATCTGATGGGGCGCCTAGACAATGGCATATCAACTCAAAAAAATTCATAATTTATTAGTATTCTGTTATTCCACTATTTATTCAGTAGTATACTAGCAGTATATCGATACATATGCAATATATTGTGTTAGCGTTGGTCAAGTCAAAAAAATATCACCTTGACAATTACATTGTCGTTAAATAACGAAATGATTAACATCGAATGTGATGTTGAAGCGCATTTTGAAGGCAGTATGGTCTTTGTGCAGGATCGACGCGGCTCATTGAGACCGCCAAGGTAAGTGAAATCCCTAGCACTCGTCATAAAACCACTTGATTTGTTTGCAAGCATGAAGAGGAATAGTGAGTTTGGCTGTGGCAACACGACCACGCATAAGAATTAGGAATATGCATTTGCTTAACTTTCTGCTTTTGCACAACAGGGGGTGATAAATGCAAGCACTTCCCAAAGCGTATAGCAGGATATCCATGAGAAGTTTACGAATAGCTGATAGAAAATCATATTCCTCCAGAATTAATTTTAATAGATTTGCACCTGGATTCGTGCGACTCATCATGTCGTAGTCATGTACGTGCATTTATTGCTCCCCCCACCGCAGGCATACTGGGGCACATCAGAGAAGTGGTACCAGTATTTCAACTCATGGCTCAAAAAATGCCTCAAATGTGAACTTAAGTTTACACTTGCATGATAAAGTTATACTGGCTAATTAGATTTTTACTCCAGTTATGAGATGGGTGGATACAATTATCGCAACAGTAGGTTATTTTGAAAACAAATACGATTTTTATGTAGTGCAATGAGCGGTTTGACCCATGCATTACTGCAAGCTATCGTCACCGGTGGAAATAGCAGTTAATTCATTGCGATTGTTGACGCTGACAATGACATCCGCCTTGGCGTTTGCATCGTCTCTTCGGCTCTATCCACATCATGATGCGCAAATCACGAGAGTGATGATGGAGGACGGCAAGTACGAATGCTTAGCTAAAGGTACAGTAGCACGTGCATCACGTGGAACAAATGGAGGTGGTGAGTACTGCATAAAAGGCGACACAACTCGGCACACAAGTCAGTATCACCTAAAGCAAGTAGACCGCATAGGAAAGGGGATTCGGGTGTTGGACAAGCCCGTATGCGTTGAAGCTGGTAACTGTGAGTGAGCGTAAACACAGGTAGCAATATGTGAAGCCATGTGCTTGGTCGACTGTGCTGGTGCCCTCATGTCACGCGGACTCAAAGTCATGACATAGATTAACTATTTTGATTATTGTGCGCACCAACTTTTAGAATCCATTTTCATCGCACTGACTATTCCTTTTTTAAGGTCAGGTACGAAACTATATAAATCAACAGACATAATATCTAGAAATTTAAGGCACTGGCATTTGCCTGCCTTACGGATATCCTTACAACTGACTTTCGGCAGGAACACCTAATCTCAAAAACACCCATTGCTGCTCACCACAATCGGGTGAATGATAGGTACGTTTGTGTGTTTGCATGATTATTAATTAAGGCAATCTCTCTTTACAAAGTTAGCCCCAAATTATCTTCATGTTTATGTATCATTCTCACTAGTTATCTACATTCAGGCAGTGCTCTATCATGACAGTGCATCATTAAGGCAATAGGCAGTATAGTAAAGGGCTTTAGCATCAACTGCCTCGTTAGAAACAGGGATCTAATTGCTTTGGACTCGGTCTAGCAGTGGTAGACGACATTTCTAAGTTCTAATCCTTACATAGTCTATAACAAGGAACAAATTTGCCTGTATTATCTGTTTACGCGTTTAATAAGCTGCTATTGTGTCTGTCTCATTCTGCCTGCTTACCTGATAGTTGGATTCCTTAATCCTCATCAGTACATATACGTTATTTCATGTCATTTTCATTAGGTAAAAGAATATGAATAGGGAATCACGTAGAATTTCAGCCGATCAAGTAAAATCTGATTATATTTCTTGGCAGAATTTAAGCTTGTTTGGTTTACATCCACAATTCTTTCTGCCTCAGTTGTATGACACTTCGCACGTAATCTCAAACGTTGTTCCTTTTGCCAGCTAATGGCGTTTTTCACTTTTGGTACATATGACTAGTTCCCCTCAACTTTTAAGCTAGACTTAATATGCCTGTATATGTACATTGCGGTAGATTTGACTGTGCAGGACTTTTTTTGCCGGAATCATGGAAAATGACTGAGCTCATTCATTTACCCTACTATAGTCCAACAGGGTGCTAATCTTTGATGCCTCCATGCGGAGCAGCAATGAGTAAAATTTATTTATTAACAGGTGACTATTCCTGGGTGAATGTGGGTTCAGTACCGCCATACCAAGCTTAGCCTGCATCTCGACAGGATATGAAGGCAGCAAAAGGTGAAGTACAAGAGTGCACGGCTGAGCTTTATCAAATTAACGTTTTGAAGGCTGATACAATAAAATGGGATTGCAATGGCTTGTTCCTAAAAAAGGGTTTTAGTTGGAATGTAATGTGCTATCAGTTAAGGTGCAAACTCATCAGTGAGCCTGTAACGGAGGAACAACTGAATTATGAGGTCAGCGTTCCATTTTTTATTTTCAGTCTTCTTAAACCTTATTCCTCTAGGGTTCATTACATACCTCAATTTAGGCGCCAAAGGCTTTTGTGCCAGTTCATAAAGACCCCTTAGGGAGCCATAAAAATTCATTATTCTTAGAATAGCAGCTCCTGCTTCGCTTCCGTGCGTAGTTAGATCTGGAGTAGGTATTGTCATCAATAAAGAGTTGATTATCACCTGCAGAGAAGACTTTTATGCGTCTTCTCTTAAAAGAGCAAAAAAATAAGCATATTTGTAAATCTATTTTGTTCTAATGAAAAACTACCGACAGAAGCCGACATTTGCAAAGGAATCGCAAATAATGGTATCTCACTACCTAAAATTCCATAGTTCAATCACCAAACCAAGTGGAAGAATTTAGCTGGTGGCATTGACAGTATAACGTTAAGGCTAGCTAGTCTATGAATCCCAACACCTGCAATCATTCCGTTGCTCATCCACACAACCTAATATTAAATGCGGGTGATTTGTTGTCAAATGCATGGTGAATTTACCTTATTACTTATTTAGGAATTCCAAGTTGTTCTTTCGGAGCCACTTCGGACACCACTTCTGGGTACTGGGATTAGTGTAATGGATTGCCACTTTGGGAATTATAAATATTATTCTGATATGGAAACGCAATTGGTTTGCTGATTTGGAGCTTTTTGATTAATGAACTTGGCCACAAAGAAGTGGATGGTGTGAACTGGGGCTAGTTTGTGCGAAAAAACGTTCTAGAGACTACTCGAAAGTTCTTACCGTTTTTACACAAGGAGAAACTTTTCTGATGAACACTTCAGATTGTATATGCATTAGGCACAACTCGAAATCAGCAAATATTATTTTTTTTGAAGTGCTTCAAACCCTTAACAGGAATGATCAACAAAGACATGTTTTGCTTCGTAGATGTGTGAGTGGTAGAGGCGGTGTATGGATTATTATTTTATAAAAGCTATTAACTACAATGAAGACGCATCAGCTTTAGAAACAGACGTCTCTCCATCCTTTTTTACATTTTTTAAGCTGCTATCTTCTCTGTAGCCAGACAAGCTATACGTCCTGCCTCGCCCATTGCAATCATTTTCTGCATGGATAAATGAAGGATTTGACCGTTATGTTGGCAGATAAATGAAAGCATGAAGTTCTGCAGCCAAGTTGCTTCTCAAGGGGTAGAAAAGGATTGCAAGCCGAGTCTCAAACAGCTACGAGTGCAATCTCGGCGACTCACCGCATAATATTCTTGGTAGAGGAAGCCTTAGCTAAAGATCCAATGAGCACCAGGATGAAGGTTATCGGGCTCGTTCCATTGCCTCTTTTATTTTCCACAAATTACCTTTCCATCCCTAAAGATAAATTATCATCAATATACCCCACGTGTTGCCTATACAAACGACGAGTGAAGTGATGCCATATCAAGCATTCGTAAGTGATCGTCCACATATACTAGTAAGGAAGTCGATTACGCATCCCCTATCACTCAAAACCATATCTACGTATCAATACTATCCAACATAACATAACAGCAATTACTCGATACAGACAGACGATCCACATTCTCCCTCTTCCAAAGGTTCTTCGAAAGTTAGAAGATCCTCTTCTCTGCCAAGTCCAATTAACGAAGACTGCGCTTTAGAACAGACTTCGTCGACAAGCTTAACGAAATTGCTAAAAGATCCCACTTCTAACAGCGGAGAGTCGAATGCGATCAGCGAAAATTCATGGCAACTGATCACATTCGGTGATTCCCCACGTTCAACACAGATATATTCGTCAAATGCAGAACACGACTTTTAACCCGTGGAAACACCATATTCCTTATGTGCAGACCATTATGGTTAAAAGAAATGGTAAATAACACAATCAATACTTGTCAATTGCCTGCATCCTTCAAATAACGAATTTGATAAAAAAACCCTTGCTGCACACCAGAAGTTCAAACCGTACCTATTGGAACGAAACTTTACCCAATGCGCGGTGGCACTTGGATAAAACTTAATATTGTAGTCAAACAACCAGAAACATGCCAAAAAATTTAAGTAATTGTAAAAAAATGTTCTGAAAGCCACTTTTACAATTTTGATAATGCAACACCTGTACGAATTGCGGGTACTACAGTTAAATATTCGAGTAAAATCCGATGTATTGTAAATCAGTAAAATTAATTTACTTGCGTATTGTTTAAGTTTTAGCACATTAGTTCTAAATATTTAGCCTGTATCTATCTATGACGCAAAAAATTGATGTCTATCTCCCCCCTTCATATCCTTTCACTCACGTATGCGTTTATATGCTTTTTCTGTCTGCCTATAATCGTTGTGTACGATAATGCTTTTTATTGAAAAGATTTGCACTTTGAATTACCCTGCGTCAAACAAGAAGTGGCAGATTTCCCGCCAAATAACGGTAATCTAAATGTCAATAATGCATTTGTGGATCAGTGAATCTGGCACAATCAGCAGAGTAGACTTATTTACTCGCAAATTGTGTGTGCCTAGGCCTGTCTACTTGCTTTACATGTTCTTGCTTCCATCTAACCAGACTGACTACACGATGCTGTCGAATAGGAAATGCAGTGGTGTTTTCGCTGATCATGCTGTTGGGACGATAGCTTTCGTCTAAAGATGAGTAGTTTGGGCCGCGATCACAATTCTTCACCTTTTGCAGGATGTGTACGACCGCCCAGCTTTTTGAGAGGGAAAATACGACAGAAGGAAATATAAACGACTGGCAAATAAATAATACTTGAATTAGAAGTGTTAATTGAGTCTGATTTTTGGATACTTTTAATAAACGCATTTAAATAAATAAAGTGAAATAGTACTTCGTTACTTAAGGCACGTCCACATTTTGTTTCATGTTTTTGCCAATTCTCTTTACCACAAAATGCTTTAACTATTGGTTAGTTACCACATATTATTTTGCCAAAATTAAGGGCATCGCCTCTCCTTTTATAATGCAAAATGTCTTTTGTTAGGTCAAAAGCGAATCCTAACGATTAAAGTCCTCCTGTCCAATGACCACAAATTTCGTTAGGAGAGAACAGCAGAAATTCAAGGGTGTGTCAGAAGATTTGAACGAGAGGTGTACACTAATGTCAGATACTAAATGATCTCAATTCTCTCCTATCACCTTCATCCGTAAATTCTACGGGTTCAAGCTTCGCTTCTGCAGCATTATATTCAGCAGAAGATAAGAAACAGTCATCGTGCAGCAAATGCGGGGATTCCAGAG
>NW_020170655.1:14673-15853 GCF_000524195.1 Echinococcus granulosus | reverse complement strand
CAAAATGCTTTAACTATTGGTTAGTTACCACATATATTATTTGCCAAAATTAAGAACCTCACCCCTCCTTTTGTAATGCATAGGTCTTTCGTTAGGTCAAAAGCGAATCCTAACGATTAAAGTCCTCCTGTCTAATGACCAGATATTTTATTAAGACAGAACAGTAGAAATTCAAGGGTGTGTCAGAAGATTTGAACGAGAGGTGTACATCTTCATCCGTAAATTCTACGGGTTCAAGCTTCGCTTCTGCAGCATTATATTCAGCAGAAGATAAGAAACAGTCATCGTGCAGCAAATGCGGGGATTCCAGAGTTGCATAAACTTATGGGCGGATGCGGTTTAAGCAGTGATTACTTTGCAAATGACATTGTACAATTTAAGAGCAGCAGAAATAAGCGCTTCGATAAATTTGTGTAGCCTTTGACATTAAGTAGGCACAATCAAACTCTGAGGTAAACATCTTTTCATAGTGGACGTCACCGTAAGAATTCTAGTTAATACTGCTACCACTGAGGTGGCATGCAAATTGGCCATGAGATCTGTTGAAGTAGGCTCAGAAGGAGGTTGTGCATACAGATTCGGAGGTGCAGCTTCAAATTGATATCCTGAAGTGAGATGTACTGCTGTTATCTTGATTCTGAATTTCAACTTCTTCGCAATCATTCAAACATGGTGTTCGACTGCCTGCTGTTTGACCTCTACCAGCACTTTAGTGAGGCACTTTACCTGCTGTCAGTCACTAGGATTGAAAACTGGCGGATTTCGTCTGGTCTGGTCGTTGTGGGCGGCAAGTAAAGGGCTTGCTACCTGCCTTTAAGGCACGGTCTGTCAAATGCCGCAGATGCACAAGTGTCATTTCTTTGAGGCGAGTGCTCAGTGGAGAAAATAATGGAATTCAGTACCCCCATTGCCCGTTGCAGGTCTTGCGTCCCTACGTGGTCCTTCGTAATTTGTTATCACATGGTGCGGAGGCTGTTTAGCTAGCCGAATTAAGCACTTTTTACGAACTTGTATAGCACCTCTCCTCCCTTGATCACATCCCATAAATACGAGAAGTCGCTTATAATGAAAGGCAGACTTTACATCTTTCTTCTGCAGGCGAACAAAGGTATAAACAACAAACGTATAAATAACAACGTTCTTTTCTTTTAGTAGTTAGGTTTGAATTACTGTTGCCACT
>NW_020170655.1:12962-14573 GCF_000524195.1 Echinococcus granulosus | reverse complement strand
CTTACAATATTTAAAAATGTTCAAAGTGGAAAATGAACCTGTCTATAATTTGCTAGGTAAGATCAAACCATTCGTTAGAACCTGTTAACCTATTCAGTAACAGGAAGTTGTTTAGAAAAATCATGCCGACTAGTAAAATTGAAACAGTCTTTAATGCAGCACAAGGTGAATTGAAGGGCAATGTCAATAGTTATAAATATGTATAGCTATAGTAGATCTATTTGGCTAAGCATTTTGTTTATTTGTCCTCTGAAAACTGAGCTTCAACTGCGGATGGCTTGACTGTTCTCTGATTTGGTAAGCTGTTGGTGGTTTTGATGCATTTCTTACCACATCAGGTTGATTCAAAAATCTCGTTAATTTGGCTACCTGATAGAAAAACCACGCCCATGGTGATAGTAATTTATGTAAATCTAAACAAATTTTTACGACTTTTAGAGTAAATAACCTTGAATTCGGGACGTCATTTGGCTATTTTTGGCATTAATGTACTCGCTTAGCAAATGGGATGACGTTTGGGGCACTGTTACAGTGTTTGGTGGTGTCCGTTTGCCTAAGCAGAGCGTCCGAAGTTAAGTATACTTTCACGTTCAGGAAGTATATAGATCCCTAAGTTCACACTTGCGAACATGGGGAGAACCTACATTTTAGCTTAGAAATATGTCTTCTCATTATGACCAGAAAGACGATTAGTATACTCGCTTCCAGACAGGATGCATGTAAACAGCAAATCGTATTCTCATCTTTTCTGAGCTAACCAAATAAAAAACAGCACTACGCTTGTATCGTGTAGGAGAAAGGGGTTCAGCTCAAAGTCGAGTAGTAATTAAGAAGGCAAATCTAAAGCTGAAAATCTCTTCATTCAGGCTAAATGATGGCCGAATGTAATTAACCAAGTGAGTTTCCTGCTCAGGTCGGCTTTAAGCTAATAAAAACTATTTAAGAATTATGTACCCGTAAAGTGTACCGCTACACTCATACCTAATTCAGCGCTTATCGAACGCGAGAAATGAGGAAGAAGATAGAAGATTCGCATACCACAAAGAACCGAATGGAATCGTAAGTCAGTTTCGTTTTTTAGGAAATAACAATTCATCGACGGAATCAGCGCGTCACGCGTGATATTGACGTGTTTTGCCTATGTGTAGCATTTGACTTCACCCTTCTAGCATACTACTGATAGGCAGTTAGTAACCACGATCAGTCTGCTGTCAAACAAAAAGTATTGACTCTAAAGATGGAAAGTGGGTACGATTGTCGGGCTAAAACTAATCGTCAGACAACAAGTGAATGCTAACTCATAAATTTTACAAATACCTTGCCCGCTAGAGTGATGTGTCACTTTTGGCAACAAAATTTAAACGGTCACCGCGTTCACCTCCGAGGGATAAAGCCGCAAATTTGCTGCTCAGTGGAGCTTCCTATCTCCTCATATTTTCTCAACATCTTTTATGCATCATTATTTTTATGAAAAAAACACTTGATTTGCCGCCTTTTTGATTAGGAATTAACTTTATTAGTTGGCCGATCAATAATCAATGATGCCTTATAAAAGGGAGGGGCCAGATGTAAAACCATGTGGCTGCAGTCGAACTTGTAGGCGTGAAGCGC
>NW_020170655.1:6878-12862 GCF_000524195.1 Echinococcus granulosus | reverse complement strand
ATTTGTGCCCTAACATGGACACTTGTCGACTGACGCTATTTGATGTCCCTTTTCTCCTATTCTTTTGTATTTACACATCAGTCCCTGTTAGTCCTAGCCCCTGGAACACGTGCAAGTGTTAAAATGTAAGGAAGGGTAAAGAGAAAGGAAGTGTATCTGCGTAAATAGGCATAAAAGATGGGCATCAAAAATAGCAGAAAACTGAAGTAAGTAGTAGAAGGCGAGTGAGAACAAAATGAATGATGAGAATGAGTGTTCCCGATTCCTAAACCATTCTCTTTTTCAGCGAGTTATAACAAAAAAGTCTGTTTTATTCATTTTATCAAATGATTTTAGATTAGTTTTTTGGTGGTAGAAAGCTCTCGAAGATTGTACACGAGAAAAGTGTCGTCTAAAGAATGGGCGGCGTGACGCCACTCAATGGCGACGTTGCTGAGTGACGAGTTTTGTAAAAGGGAGGGTCTCACCGGAATCCTCTGTACTCAGTGTCATATGGAAGCGTTGCGAATGCTCGAGGCAATGGTGAACGGCTCGTCACCACCGGTGACTGATCGCAGCTCCATGTGCTACTTTGTCACATGATACTCATGTTGGTCGATTGTTCTACCACCACGGTATCAAAAACAACAGCAAAGTCTTCCCGTGTCATTTGCATTTAGTGTGCTGTGTGGGTACTACTAAAGCTAATCGCTTCCAGTGCGGATGAATATGGGGCCACTTATACCGCCAGTGGCATAATATCCAAATACGCCGAAATCTGTAACTTCCACTATCTCTTATCTCTCGCCTTGTCTCGCGTCTGAGTCCGTACTCCCCCCATGCGCCTCCTTGCTGACTCATCCGCACTGGTCGATCCATACGAACATCTGTTGAGCAGTGGTTGCGTATTAGTTATCTTGTTAGGCAGGCGATCGATAAACCAACTAATTGATACGACCCACGGCACAAGGCGGAAATTTATTCGTAGATGGATAGAGGGCTCAATAAATGCAAAGACACAACTCATAACAGAGCAATCTTCGTTTAAAAGAGGATTAGCTAATTAAGAGAAGAGTAAGTTTTAGACCACCTTTAGTCCCCAGTTCTACAATTGTATACTCTCTGATTTCCTTGCCCATCAGCCACTAGACAAATCGGTAGAGCAAAATGATGAAAACGCACAAGCAATGGTTGACTTTCCCGCACTGCTCTAGTAAGCACTACATGAATGCAAAAGAGGGAACGGGACGATAAAACACTCTGGTGTGGCAAGATAAACAAAGTGCTAAGTTTGCAACAAACTATATCGAATCTCCCCCTCTTCCTCTCCTTCGTTCCCCAAAATGTAAGCTATATAGCCACCGGGGAAGCAGAAGCTAGACCTGCATGCTTGACTCCAACCAGAGACTTCAAAAGAGTCTTTTTTTTCTTTCACAATAGGTAATCACTTTCTCATAATCTCCATTGGTGTTTGCGGTTACTTTACAGACATTTTCACCATACAGTGATACCCGAGTCGCAAAAAATGAGTAGTGTTAATAGAAGGGATCACATGATATCACTGTAACTACTACAGATCGTGAAGAGTACTGTGTAGAAAGGCAAATAAGTAGAATTTAGGTGTTGCTGTAAGATTCACCTATTCTAAGCGGTCATCGTCGCTAGAATAAAATTTGCCGAAATCCACCACGGAGCTCCCTTAGCCGTTGGAAGCAAATAAGGGTGCGTTTGTATCACATTGTGACGCGACTTTATATGCATGCTATCAATTTACTGAATATTTGTTTTTTGGCAATGTTAAATTTTGAATTGCCATTCTTGACGAAGAGGGCAACCCGTTCGCAAGTGCGTTATTTGGTTTTCCGTATATTCTCATGACTGTGATGTGCTCTCTGCTTCATCCCATAAGGCGTACGTCCTGATCATGGTCATTCGATACACTTCAAATTACGTGACAACTTAAATTTACATGAGAACAATCCTGTCCAAATGCCATTAAAGCATGCCAGACTCCCCCATTTCTATCCATAAAAGATAAGAATCCTTTTCCATTTCCATGAAACTATCAACAGGAAATACTGTTCAGCTATGTCGCTATACTGCAACAAGTGACACCACGCGACACGTGCCGCCAATCGATTCACAGACGTGTCAGGTGATGGGAGGAATTGATTCTCACAACCGGCCGCCAGATATGCTGAACTGCGAGTTCCAATGCTTTCCACTACTTCTCGCACTTCTGCGCATTGTTGTCAAACCCATTATCCAGTTCATCATCAACGCCCCCCTGCCGCTTCGATTCGTCCTAACCACCAATCTACTTCTCGTCCCCCACTTCCACCGCCTTTCTCTCCCTCTCCATCTGCCCGTCACTCCCAACCTCCCAATCCGCCGTTCTGGAGACATCAGAAGACCAAAACAAGTAGAACAGATAGAAGTCGTAGTGATTAGGGGAAAGTTATGCTACCGCTATCTCCTCCTTCTCCCAATTCTACCCATTCTGCTTTCCCTCCTCATCCATGCCCATTCAACTTCTCAATATTGGCTCAACTTTTAGTGTAGTCATTTCGACAGTTGTAGGGAACATTATGAGGAGCCACCTTGCGCAAATCGTTTAGTTGATAGGCATATTGCTTTCAACTAAGTCAATCACTATATGTTTTTTAGCAGTTGTATGGCCAAGTAGGTAAGCAAGATGTAGGGTAGGTGAATGAATGAATCCACGAATGGATGGAAGGAGAACGAAGCAAATGACGTAGTAAACAGAACCTCCAACTAAGTCCGTTGCTACATGCTTCATTCAGTCGTCTTGTCCTATCTCTTCTCTTCCTTAACCCTTCCTCTCCTTCTCCTTCTTTAGTTACACAGTTATGTTACTTCGCCTCCACGGGAAGGGTTCAATCACCACCGATGTTCTCCTTGGTCAGAGGCGACTATTAACCAAGAAAAAGAATTAGGAACACTCATCAGGAACTTACATTTGCTAGCTGCATAGTAATGTTTAGGTGTGAGTGGCCAATTCCTCCAACCCATTTATTCCCCCCACACTGCACCTACTGTGCCGCACTCGCCGCTTATGCCTCCCTTACGTGCATTAGCAACTACCAACTCACCATCAAAAGTAGTGGCAGTAGTCGTAGTAACTTATTTTACCTTGCCCAACATAATTGTTAGTTACTCAGCGCACCTTGGAAGCAATCGTTTACGCTACTCTAGACCTTGCTTGACTTGACCACACTAGATGAGGAGCCTGAGCTAGATTATGATAACCAATAGTAGGTGACTGTTCAATTTTTTGTCATCTTGCACGGGCACTCCAGTTGCATGCCCTGCGGATGGCTTCCCTTGCTAGGCAAGTGATTTCAAAAGCAAAACTACTTGTGAGATGATGCTACATATGTCTACAATGTCCTCTACAATTTGATGTTCCATGTAAATCAGATCACAACGCTTCGGTCTTCTTTGGAACACAAGCTCGCATTCGGGATAGACAGAGGCGGTTCTTCAAACAAGCTTGAATGCGCTTCATCCACCCTCGCCCTCTTCTTCTCCTTACCTTCGTCATTCTTTCCTCCCCTTCCTCCCTTACCTCCGCCCTCACGCAATTGTTTATAAATCAACATTCAGTGTCAGGCTCTCATGGGGCTGATAACGACTCCCTCTGTCGAGGAGGATGAAGTGTAAGTGGACATGGCGCGTGATCTCGCAGGTATTTCCAGCAAACAGCGTAGATAATGATAAGGGTGATCCAAACAAAACAGAGAAGTACTTCAGGGTTCCAGGTGATGCGGTGAAGGGAGACTGAGGTAGGCTCGGTCAACTCGATGATAGCGCTCATCACGGTGGTCAATTTCTGCGAATTGTGAATGCCTGTGTTGTCCGCGGATTCCAACCTGTCACGTGACAGCAGACATATGAAATTTCCTGCCCACCTTGTACTTTATGAAGAATAGTTTGTCGATCTATACTGCTACACTTCACAAAGCCAAATTCGCTGATATCATGCCTTACAATCCACTGCTCGATTGTGCTCAAATGGGTTTGTGTTAACAGGGCCGTCATTTGCCCTCAGAACAATGGTGGAAATTGGTTACTCACGTGTTTCCCACCACTGGCATTGGC
Source organism: Echinococcus granulosus (assembly GCF_000524195.1). Lineage (NCBI taxonomy): Eukaryota > Metazoa > Platyhelminthes > Cestoda > Cyclophyllidea > Taeniidae > Echinococcus > Echinococcus granulosus. Next base: position 8,761 of record NW_020170655.1, on the reverse strand, counting down.
ATCGATATCGTTGTTGATGTTCAGAGAGTGGAATGTTGGAGCCCCGAATACATCAGTTGCACGTAGCACAGGTGGTGTGCTGTTGAGCAAGTTGTGGTATCATCTGCTCCAGTGTTGTTCAACACACGTGGTCGTGAGCGGCAGTTGGGAGCGGAGGAAGAGGACACAGAGAATGGGGCTGGAAGAAGAGGACGGCAATGTTTTATGCGCTTCAAGCGCGCGTGAGGAGCCGCCTCCATCTTTCCCGACTCCGAGCACGCAGTCGAGAGGAGGCTGAATGCGTTGCGAAATGGAACTGTCATGGAAGATGTACTTCAGTATCTGAAGAAATTGCCCTTTCTCTCCCATCACAATGTCTTACAAATGCCTATTTTACTACCGAACGCCGTCATTCACAAAATAATTGCAAAATTCGTACGAAATCTCTTTATTTGACTGATTTGATAGGATCGAGAAGGGATGGTATGGTAGGCTATGTGCTAACTCCATGCAATTGGTGTAAGTAGTGTGTGGTCAGCCTAAGCAAGGGGTCGGTGAGATAGTTAATGCTCTCCTATACATCTATATTTACTGACTTCTTGAGTATCAAAAAGTATTTTTTTTAAGGGTTTCCTTATTTATGGCCTCAAATAAAATCCACAAACCTACTTCAAGCTGCTATCAAAACGATTTTTTCATCGTGAAAGTTGATATACCACCTTCTTTTCTTCCGCTTTTGCATTTATCAAATCGACTACATCCAACTGTCCTAGTGCACATACTTTGGCCTAAATTTATAGCTAATTTGGTGTAAGGAATAGTGCTAGCATGGGATGTCCTTGGTAGCACTCCACCGATCATCCCTCTGTCTAAGAGATCGTTGACAGTACCATTGAAACGGGTACTGGAGGGTGTATTTTTAAAGCGAACTGAAATTAACTTTGAAGACCAACATCGTGAAAGTATACTCAACTTTGGACACTTCTCCGGGCAATGGGAGACCACTGAACACTGCAACAGTACCCCAAAGTTCATCCTTTTTGCTAGGCGAGTAAATTTACACCCCGAGCTCTATGTCATTTACTCTAAAAGTCTCAAAATTTGTTTAGATTTTCATAAATTGCTAAAATTACGGATGTGGTTCATCTACCAGGCAACCAAATTAATAAGATGTTCAAATCAACTAAATGCGGTAAGAAATGCATCAAAACTAGTAGCAGCTTGCCATGTCAGAGAACAGTCAAGCCAGCCACAGTTGAGACTCAGTTTTCGGAGGACAAATAAATAAAATGCGTAGCCAAGTAGATTTACTACAGCTATACATAACCATAAATATTGGCAATGCCCTCAAATTAACTTTGTGCCAAACGTAAGACTGCTTCAATTTTTCTACTCAGCACGATTTTTCCAAACAACATCATTTTACTGAATAAATTAACAGGTTCTGACGGATGGTTTCATCTTGCCTAACAAATTATGGACAGGTTTATTTTCTATTTTGAACACCTAAATATTATAAGCAAGATTGATTTCAATGCATTTTGATTTATTCCAGCTTTGAATGCATTTGTATGCAAGAGCTCAAACTACGGAAAGCTTGCCACCAAGTCCCATCCAATCGCATCAGTTGGCGCATAACGTAGAAACAAGCCGCGCCTTCTAATTGGCTTTTGATGTTACGTGCGAGAACCATACACCCGAGTGCACCAATAAAGAGACGAATCAGACTGAATTGTAATGCTAACTAGAATCGTAGCGAACATATAACCCTCTTGGAGGTGACCGTACATTAGAAACAACTGAAAGACACTTGTTTTATTAACAAGAAAGCCACATGTTACTTTGGTATTCCATTGACATGAATAGTGAAATAAAATGGGCAACAGTTCTGATGCAGCAGACAT
>NW_020170655.1:1685-6778 GCF_000524195.1 Echinococcus granulosus | reverse complement strand
TAGGAATATTTTGAGCGATATCGCATCGAATTAGAACCCGGTCATCTGTTCCGATACATGGAAAATCAAACGCTAGAGCGAACCTAGGGAAACGAGAGTAGACAGGTGCAAATGGGCAGCAAAAAAAGACTTCTAATTATAAATCACTATTATCTATCAGTTTTTATGGTTCCATTGATACACTAAATACATGAGGACAAAGTATAAGTTGAGATTTAGACGACTAACACAATTCTGCATTGTAATAAAAGTAGTGGCAACAGTAATTCAAAAATAATTACCAAAAGGAAAGAAAGGTGCAACATTTTGCAAGAATATGTATCAAATTTCGTTGTTTTTCATACTTTTGCATGCCTGTAGAAGAAAGAATGTAAGGTTTGCCTTTTAAAAAAACTTCTTGTATCTATGGTAAGTGTGCAAGGAAGGAGAGGTGCTAGGCAAGTTCGTCGATAAAGTGTTTAATTCGGCTAGCTAAGCAACCTCCACAGCATGTGTTAACAAACCACGAAGACCACGCAGGGACACAATATCTGCAATCGGCAATGGAGAAATGACATTTTCTCATTCTCCCCACTGTGCATGCTCCTCAAAGGAATGTCACTTTTTATCAGTGGAATTTGACAGACCGTGCTTCAAAGGCAGGTAGCAAGCCATTTAATTGCCCGCTACACCGACCAGATCAGACGAAATCCGCTGATTTTAAGTCTAACGATTAACAGAAGGGAAAGCGCCTCACCAAAGCATCCGTAGAGGTCAAACAGCAGTCAGTCAAACACCATTTTTGAATGATTGCAAAACAGTTAAAATTCGGAATCAAGATAACAACAGTGCATCTCACTGTAGGATGTCATTCTGAAGCTGCACCTCTGAATCTGTAGGTACAACCTCCTGTTGAACCTACTTTAATAGATCTCATGACCGATTTGCATGCTACCTCAGCGGTAGTGGTATTAACAAGAATTCTCACGGTGACATTCATTACGAATAGATGTTTACCTCCAAGTTTGATTGTACCTACTTAGTGTCAATAGCTACACAAATTTATCAAAGCACCCATTTATGCTGATTCCGAATTGTACCATGACATTCGAGAAGTAATCACTGCTTAAACCACATCCGCCCATAGATTTGTGTAACACTGGGATTCGCCATACGCTGCAAGAAGCCTGTTATTTGCATCTTTTGCCAAATATAATGCCGTAAAATCGAGATCGTTTATTAGCTGACATTAGTGAACACCTCTCGTTCAAGTCTCTTGACACACCCTGGAATTTCTGCTGTTCTGTTTAAATGAAACATTTAATCGTTAGACAGGATGGCTTCGCTGCTTAAGAATGCCTTTTAACGCAACAAAAGACTTTTTTGCACGATAAAAGGAGAAGTGTTGCCCTTAATTTTGGTAAAATAATGTATGCGGCAAATTAACAGTAGTTGAAGTATTTTGTGGTGAAGAGAATTGGCAAAACCATAAAACAAAATTTGAACGTGCCTTGAGTAACGAAGTAATATTTCACCTTATTTTTTTGAATGCGCATTTTAAAAGCACTCAAAAATCAGATTCATTTAACACCTCAAATTTAAAAGTATTCAGTAGGCAGTCGTCTTTACGCCATTCTGTCTTATTTTCCTTCTCAAAAAGCTACGCAATCATACACATTTTGCAAAAGAAGGTAGAGAATTGTGATCACGGCCCCAACCGCTCATATTTAATCGGACGTGGTCGTGACAAAAGTGTAATACGATGGTGGTTTATCCCTCGGTATTAGTGAGGCGCCACTATTGTACTTTGAAATGGCCCTCTTGTACCTCTTTGGGTGGGCTGGCCTTTCGGGCCATTCCAATAGCCCAGGCACCTTCTCTGCCCTGATTATGTATTCTACCCAAGTGTTGTGTCTTATTTCGTCTTCAGGGAGTTTCGGGACGCTACAATAGCATGATCAGCGAGTACTCCACCACCTTTTGTATTCGACAGCATCATATAGTCAATCTGGTTAGATGGGAGCAAAAACATGTAAAGACAGGCAGGCCTAGGCACACACAATTTGCGGGTAAATGGGTCCACTCTGCTGGTTCTGCCAGATCCACTGAACCACAGATTCATGATTCTAGCTTGTAGTAAAAGGATCAAACTGGTAGATTTTTTTGATTTAAATATTCTTCCACTCAAAAATGATAGGCAGATAGATAAAAAGCATGTAAACAAGTAAGTGAAGGGGTATTAAGAGAGGGAGATAGATATGAGGTTATTTACACCGCAAATAGGCATAAGCCAAAATGCTTAAGAACATTGCGCCTAAGTAAGCAAAATTAGCAAACAAAACAACACGCAAAAGAATTACATTTATCAATGTACAATACATCAAAAATTACGCAAACACTCAAATATAACATCTGTAACTTGTGCAACTGTTGCAATAATAAGACAAATGAATTTCCTTTACAAATAAATGATTATTTTCTTGTTTTTTTGGTTGTTTGACTACACTATTAAGTCATGTCCAAGTGCCATCGCACATTCGGTGAAGTTTCGTTTCAATAAGTATTTTCTGAACTTGTGGTGTGGAGCAAAGTTCTTTTTATCAAACTCGTTATGTGAAGAATGCAGGCGATTGACAAGTATCGATTGATTTTTTGCCATTTTTATTTCACCTTGATAGTCTTCATATAAGGAATATGGTGCTTCCACGGGCTAAAACACGTGTTCCGCATTTGACGAATATGTCCGTCTGTTCTAACCTGCGGTCTTCGTTACTTGGACTTGCCGGAGAACAGAATAGCCTAACCTTCGTAGAACCTTCGGAAAGGGGAGAATGCCGAACGTCTGACTATGCCGCGTGATTACTGGTATGTTATAGCAAATAATATTTGATGCCTAGATATGGTTATGAGTGGTAGGGGATGCGTAATCGACCTCCTTATTGGTATATGTGAATAAATACATACGAATGCTTGATATGGCATCGCCTCATTCGTCATTTGTTTAGGTAACACGTGGGGCATATTGGTGACAATTTATTTATCTGTAGAGACGGGAAGGTAATTTGCGGAGAATAAAAGAGGCGGTGGAACGAGCCCGATAACCTCTATCCTGATTGGATCTTTAGTTAGAGTTTCCTCTTCTAAGAGTGTTATGCGGTTAGTCGCCGAGACTGCACTCGTAAGCGTTTAAGACTCGGTTTGTATTCCCTTTCTACCCCTAGACAAGTATCCATAGACATTCTAGCCACTTCATAGTGATTTCAAAATGACAGCATTGTCGTTCAATGCTTTATTTTTTAGACCCATTTTGTTCCCGTATGCTCTGTTGTTTTTGCTGCTTGCTCCCTGCAGTTCGTCTATGTCCGCTTATTGCCGTGCATAGCTAAATGGAAAATTCTGCAGTTAATATAACTCGAATGTGAGAATGAGGGATGCAACTCTCCAGCTGTCATCATAGCCAGTTCACTCGTCACTATGCAGTTCTCCTTACAACTCGCAAAAGGGATAATTATTCGCCGGGGTGAATATTGGCTCTTTGAAATTGTTCTGAGTAGCATACGTGTTATGGGACAACATACTGACTAGAGTCCTTAGAATTTTTCGCAGACTGTTAGCAGCATTGACAGAGGAGGAAACTAATGAGGATGTTAAAGGTACTGAACTCCTTACTGCTCTTCACGACTCGTGTATGATGAGGAATTTGAGTCGGTTTTCTCCATTTTCGTTGTTTCAGGTAAACTGGGAGCTTCGTGACTTTCGTGCTCCTACATCACCCTTCGATTTTTGGTCCGGCAGAAAGGACAGTGCCGTGGTGGGTCCCTCCTCGTGACTCGACGACCACGCCAACATTGCTTCCAACGCTTACGGTCATGCGTTCTCCGCCTTCCCTGTCGTTGTCGATCTTCTACGCGGCTGCGATTTATTACAGGTTAGGTTCCCCTCAGTTTCCGTCTTACTTATTTCCTCTTCCCCTCTTAAAGTCCGACGACAGTTTTGTTGCTTAGATTACTATTATTGGTGCATTTATTTGATCAGTTTATCCAACTTGGTATCAAACATAAGTATAATTGTGTAGCGACAGCTCTTCAATCGCAACAATCATTCTCAAAATAGAAAAGTGAAGGACTCTATCTCCTGCAATGAGCTGCGCCGGTGCGGAGTTTGCCGTGCCTGATGCCACACAGTCACGGAGCGTTTCGTCACTCCCGATGCTATCATGTAACAATTGCATGACCTCTCGCTCGAAAACACTGACATCCCCTGTAAGGAAGGTTTTCACTGACCAGCAGGTGCTTTTAGTCAGTTTATCTTATTACCTCGCTTTTTAAGTCATTCATGGAAGTTTACTCACTTTAGATGCATTGCTTTCCCTTGCAAGAATACACTTGATCTCTCTAAAATAAGCTAATCAAGTTTCTTACATGTAGATTCTCATTGCATTAAGTTGGCTCCGTTACACGAGAATCCAGTAATCCCCCTTCTTCATTGCATTACTTTACGCAGTACGTTAGGAGGGTGTATATCTTCGTGCCATGAGTTTCTTAGTTGTCCCTTGTATCATCGGATCCTTTAAAGCCATATCGTCATCTTCATGCAATTGAGCGTTTCTCGCTTAAAAGTTGACGAAAATATTCTTGAGAGAATGGTACCAGCCGTACGAGAAATATTATTCGTCATGATTTTAATCATGCCCTGGTTTGTGGAGTCTAGTCACTTGTCAATTGAAGAGCTCTCTCCAAACAACGGTATGTATCGGGTGGTAGATTAGGATTCTATCTGGATCTTGGGTGCACATGAATCGAACAGGTAGTAATTACCAAAGGAAAATTACCTGCAATCTGTTTTTTGCTAATTTTACTCTGATAAATGAACTACTCCTTATTGTGAGATTGGGTCGCCTTCGCCACATTGTACTTTAGCAGGGGTACTTGTCCACGCGCCACGTGTGTGACGTAAGCGAAGCTTAAAGTCTTATTTTTATTTTGAATGTCAAACAGGGCGATTCTGTTGCTGTTAGCACTGACTCGATTATGATGGCCAATATTGCAAAAGTTTTGAGGGTAGATCCTTAATTTCAAATTATGCTCGAATTCACTATATACGGTAGATATCCC
>NW_020170655.1:0-1585 GCF_000524195.1 Echinococcus granulosus | reverse complement strand
GCATCAAACTACCTGCTCCTCGTTGTTGATCGTTTCCTGTGTCGTTGGAAGTTTCATATGCTCCAAAATGTACTTGCCTGAATAAATTACTCATTTAGCCATCACATGCCGCCTGATGTTTGAGATCCGACAGGTGTAACAGCTGCTGGAGTTGCAAATATGTAGGTAGGTAGAGAACTTGTGATAGAACAATGGGGTACTAAATTTTTAGTAGGAAAGCAAGGCTGGTAGGTGGAAAGCCGAACAAGTATTGTCCGTCTTCGAAGACGGACCTTATTGAATCTGTTGGTTCTTATTGCTTATGTAAAGATATGGGAGTAGGCGCGCGCCTATTACTCCTATTCATATATCGTTGGGTACCATGAATATAAAAAGCTTCATTTTGCATTACTAAATAGAAATTTTTGGTTTTCCACCGACGGCGACCTGAACAACTCCATTGAAAACATCATCAACACCAGTCTAGGTCGAAATGCTGTTGCATTCCGACAAACTTCTCCCAAAATAAAAGGACTTGAGGCATACAGCACTAGGAGGTCAGAGATAAAGGCCCCATTGTGCCAAATTCTGTATCAACAATACAACTGTAAACTAAAAATTGGTGGTAAAGTTGCGTAGAATTGTGTTTATAATAAAATGGGAAGCAAAAACAAGCATATGTTTTCGAAGGCTAAACAATTCATATATGTTATGGCTTTTCAATTTCAAGTTCCTTTCCTCCAGAAGGCGTTGTTATTATCACACTGATACTTGTGCGAACATCGGTCCAGCGGCCAACTAAGAGAATTAGCGTGGTCGGAAGAAATTCTCTGACAGCTGAAACACGCTAAAATAGCAAAGGAGTGCTAATTACGGAAAAAGTAAAGGGACTGGAATAAGGTAGTCGTGTGGAATAACTATGAAAAAGGAAACTCTAGGACGACACACACTAGTAATGTAGAATATAAGGTTTATTGGGAGCTCATCAGTACCCCCCTCCCCGGTGCTAATTTATTTTCCCTAGTAAGAAACATACATTCTTGTTTTCTTAGAAGGATAAGAATACAATAAGTACATTGTGCTCAATAAACATGTATTGTAACGCGTAACTGGGTTTGTTTATGATAGTAAAACTTATTATTTCCAACTTAAACCGAATCCTTACACAATCATCGTAAAAAATCAGGTTTTTGATGTGTAGAACCTTAAAAAAATTCCGGTTAGAACTAGGGTGATTGTGTTTGACGTTCACCTTCCCTGCAACATTGTTGAGGTAGCTACAAGGGTCCACTGCGAAAAACAAACACATTACTTTCTTGAGTCTTTTACTCTGTGTATTCACTATAAACATGTGAAAAGTAGTCTATTCTCCTCAACATTCATTGAATAATTTTCAGGCGCCTTGAACATATTCGTTGGCGGGACTATGCCCGAGACATAAAAGACTCAGGAAACATTACACACATTTTTCTGATTAAGAACAATTTTAACGCCATAACTTTCAACTAAAGAGCTTTTGACAATTCAATGTGCAACAAACCATCACGATATCGCTCACACCACTTGTAAAGACTAGTTGTAATCTTGCGAGCTTCTAATTCAAGGT
>NW_020170656.1:33536-39136 GCF_000524195.1 Echinococcus granulosus | reverse complement strand
GAAATGACAGTCATGTTAGATGGAGTTGTCATTGCCAAAATTAAATAAACGACGTGGCCGTATCAGTGTTGTTGTAAAGAAGTACCCCATTCTAATGACGGGTACATGCGGTCAATTTCGCAGTTAAATCTGTTATCCGATACCACACTGCCATCCATATTCCCAATGAGGCCGTAATTTTAAGAAAAAATCGCATGAGCATGTTGAAATGAGGCATTGAATCTAGCAGGAGAAAGTGTGTGAAAGGCGACTTATGGGGGCAGCGGTTAGGTGAGTGGTAGAAACAACACCCACACATCCATTGTCGCTATATAAGTGAACGGCTATCGAGATTGAGCAAGCAGGTATTAGTATCTCCATGAAATTCCTCAAAGTTTGTCTTTTGCTCTTACTGCCCTTGTCTTTGCCGCCGGTTGCCGATCGAAATCAAAGAGGACAAAGAGCAGTGACTCAAAATCACCAGAGGTGACAGCTACACCACAGATTTTGTCAACCACAAGGCCACGCAGGAGTGGGAGGATAACCTCACAAATGTCCCTTCTGTCACCCTATACTCCACTTCTTCTCTTCAACTCTCTCCTTATTTTCATCCCCTCGTATATGCTTCCCTAACTCCTAACGCATTTGACTCATTCTTCACAATATTTCAGTCTTCAGCTTCTTAATTTTTATGACATTCTTGTCACTATGTTCTGATAAATTTATTCCACAAATATTTTCCAAATATATTCTTTTATTTTATTGTGTTCTTCAGTTAGTATTCATGCCATTCGGTCATTGTTCAAGTTAAGAATGCTAGTCCATAAATTGAACTAGTGCCTCTTACAGCTTCATTTTTGCAGGTCTCTGGTCGGAATAATTCTGCACTGCTCTAATCTAGTGTTACCCACACTAAATTTTGAATGCTAGAGAGCTATATGAACCGAAGGCTATAGCAGCCTTTTTAATTTGCCAGGTGTGCGGCCTCACCCACTCAGTGCTATAAGAAGTTAAAATATGCTCCCCAAATAAAAGTTGCGGTTTATGCGTTGAAGCTAGAGGAATTGAACTGATTGGAAGTTGTAGTCGTTGCTGGTGGATGCGCTGCTGTGTATGCAAGCAGTGCAGGCCAATGCTATGTATATGTCTATAGTTTTGGCTGTGCATTCTCTAGATGTGATTTGAGAGAAACGATTCCTGATAATAAATAATTTTAGGAGGAATATGAGAGCACAGCATACTTTCTTCGGTGAAGCAGCAAATTTGACTGTTTAGAGTGAGACCTTGAAATTCGGAAGAGATTGAATGCACATTTGAGTGCATTTGTTTAATAATTATTTACTACCAGATTCGATGTCACCTATTTTGGTTCCTCAAGTGAAGAAATGCGTCAAAAGCAAAATAATTCACAGTTTTGTTTCCAGTTGCCTTCAAATAATGACCTAAATGTCGTCCGAAATTCGTCGCATCTATTGACCTTCAACACATTGGAAGGAGTCACAGTCTGGTGACACGGCATCCTTATTTACGAAATCGCCATAACCTCAGGCAATGGTGCTGACATCAATCCACAATATCAAGCTATATGAACAGAAAGCAAGTTGGGAAACTTGTGAGGTGGTGAATAGGAGCAACGTGTACAGGAAAACAGCTACTAGTTTGTCTGCAATTGAAAAATAGAAGTGAGTATTAGAAAATTCCTATTTCCCACACTAAGGAAAATCTGATAATTTGCAAAATCCACTACTGAATCTGGTTTGTTTAATCTGCCGTTTATACAGAGGATTGCGGTTGATGTGATGTCAGGCGCTAGACCCGATTGCCAACATTTGTTCATTCGTGCGGTGGTGACCACTGCAAGCGTGGGTCAATGACATGGATATGCCTAATTCGCTGATGCTAGTGCAAAACATGAAAAAAACGACAGCTCTAATCCCAAACATCTGCGAGATGGGTGTACTGATGCTGTAACAATATTGGCGACTTCATTTGTATGTCTGACAATTGAAAACTGTGAATGCTGGGGCACTTGGTTAGTGTTCATCCCATCGTAGGATTTCACACAAATACCATTTATTCCACTCCTTATGTCACGTGTCCTGCTGTGTGAGAGTCAGCATTTGCCTTTTGATCCTGGTGCATAACAAATAGCAAGTGATATCAGCCAAGTCGCTGCTGTTTTGGTGTGGTTCGCCAATGCCTTTGATTTGTAGTTTCTGTGTTATGACGGTCTGTGTCTGCATACAAGTTAGACCACTATTCAAACAATGAGAAGGTGAAGATTTCGAGACAGACGTCTTGAATGACGAAGGCGGTGGAGTCAACACACGTGGTGGGTGTGTGTATTGGGTGTCCCGTCAGGCTGATTGAGGTTACCAAGTCCGCAGCCACTGACTACATTCACTGCTTGTAGTGCTGGTGATTGGGGAGGGGTTCCAAGTGCTATGAATAGTTAAGGTTTTTCTATCATTGCCTTAATTCGGATCGCATTTCGTTGCATTGGCAGCATCTGAATTACTGTGCTTTTTTGCTTTGGCGAATACTTTCAATGTGAATTTGTGCAAGTCGAAAACGTTTAAAGTGTTTCAATGCACGACACGGTGATATAAACGCGTGATAGCAATTGCAACGAACAATGCAATTCACATCGACATTAATATCGCTTTCACACTTTAATCAAAATATCAAATAACAAAGAATTTATTTGGCGAAAAATTGATGGTCAAATAATTTGCAAATAATGCGATTTTTCCATGGAAATGACAGTCATGTTAGATGGAGTTGTCATTGCCAAAATTAAATAAACGACGTGGCCGTATCAGTGTTGTTGTAAAGAAGTACCCCATTCTAATGACGGGTACATGCGGTCAATTTCGCAGTTAAATCTGTTATCCGATACCACACTGCCATCCATATTCCCAATGAGGCCGTAATTTTAAGAAAAAATCGCATGAGCATGTTGAAATGAGGCATTGAATCTAGCAGGAGAAAGTGTGTGAAAGGCGACTTATGGGGGCAGCGGTTAGGTGAGTGGTAGAAACAACACCCACACATCCATTGTCGCTATATAAGTGAACGGCTATCGAGATTGAGCAAGCAGGTATTAGTATCTCCATGAAATTCCTCAAAGTTTGTCTTTTGCTCTTACTGCCCTTGTCTTTGCCGCCGGTTGCCGATCGAAATCAAAGAGGACAAAGAGCAGTGACTCAAAATCACCAGAGGTGACAGCTACACCACAGATTTTGTCAACCACAAGGCCACGCAGGAGTGGGAGGATAACCTCACAAATGTCCCTTCTGTCACCCTATACTCCACTTCTTCTCTTCAACTCTCTCCTTATTTTCATCCCCTCGTATATGCTTCCCTAACTCCTAACGCATTTGACTCATTCTTCACAATATTTCAGTCTTCAGCTTCTTAATTTTTATGACATTCTTGTCACTATGTTCTGATAAATTTATTCCACAAATATTTTCCAAATATATTCTTTTATTTTATTGTGTTCTTCAGTTAGTATTCATGCCATTCGGTCATTGTTCAAGTTAAGAATGCTAGTCCATAAATTGAACTAGTGCCTCTTACAGCTTCATTTTTGCAGGTCTCTGGTCGGAATAATTCTGCACTGCTCTAATCTAGTGTTACCCACACTAAATTTTGAATGCTAGAGAGCTATATGAACCGAAGGCTATAGCAGCCTTTTTAATTTGCCAGGTGTGCGGCCTCACCCACTCAGTGCTATAAGAAGTTAAAATATGCTCCCCAAATAAAAGTTGCGGTTTATGCGTTGAAGCTAGAGGAATTGAACTGATTGGAAGTTGTAGTCGTTGCTGGTGGATGCGCTGCTGTGTATGCAAGCAGTGCAGGCCAATGCTATGTATATGTCTATAGTTTTGGCTGTGCATTCTCTAGATGTGATTTGAGAGAAACGATTCCTGATAATAAATAATTTTAGGAGGAATATGAGAGCACAGCATACTTTCTTCGGTGAAGCAGCAAATTTGACTGTTTAGAGTGAGACCTTGAAATTCGGAAGAGATTGAATGCACATTTGAGTGCATTTGTTTAATAATTATTTACTACCAGATTCGATGTCACCTATTTTGGTTCCTCAAGTGAAGAAATGCGTCAAAAGCAAAATAATTCACAGTTTTGTTTCCAGTTGCCTTCAAATAATGACCTAAATGTCGTCCGAAATTCGTCGCATCTATTGACCTTCAACACATTGGAAGGAGTCACAGTCTGGTGACACGGCATCCTTATTTACGAAATCGCCATAACCTCAGGCAATGGTGCTGACATCAATCCACAATATCAAGCTATATGAACAGAAAGCAAGTTGGGAAACTTGTGAGGTGGTGAATAGGAGCAACGTGTACAGGAAAACAGCTACTAGTTTGTCTGCAATTGAAAAATAGAAGTGAGTATTAGAAAATTCCTATTTCCCACACTAAGGAAAATCTGATAATTTGCAAAATCCACTACTGAATCTGGTTTGTTTAATCTGCCGTTTATACAGAGGATTGCGGTTGATGTGATGTCAGGCGCTAGACCCGATTGCCAACATTTGTTCATTCGTGCGGTGGTGACCACTGCAAGCGTGGGTCAATGACATGGATATGCCTAATTCGCTGATGCTAGTGCAAAACATGAAAAAAACGACAGCTCTAATCCCAAACATCTGCGAGATGGGTGTACTGATGCTGTAACAATATTGGCGACTTCATTTGTATGTCTGACAATTGAAAACTGTGAATGCTGGGGCACTTGGTTAGTGTTCATCCCATCGTAGGATTTCACACAAATACCATTTATTCCACTCCTTATGTCACGTGTCCTGCTGTGTGAGAGTCAGCATTTGCCTTTTGATCCTGGTGCATAACAAATAGCAAGTGATATCAGCCAAGTCGCTGCTGTTTTGGTGTGGTTCGCCAATGCCTTTGATTTGTAGTTTCTGTGTTATGACGGTCTGTGTCTGCATACAAGTTAGACCACTATTCAAACAATGAGAAGGTGAAGATTTCGAGACAGACGTCTTGAATGACGAAGGCGGTGGAGTCAACACACGTGGTGGGTGTGTGTATTGGGTGTCCCGTCAGGCTGATTGAGGTTACCAAGTCCGCAGCCACTGACTACATTCACTGCTTGTAGTGCTGGTGATTGGGGAGGGGTTCCAAGTGCTATGAATAGTTAAGGTTTTTCTATCATTGCCTTAATTCGGATCGCATTTCGTTGCATTGGCAGCATCTGAATTACTGTGCTTTTTTGCTTTGGCGAATACTTTCAATGTGAATTTGTGCAAGTCGAAAACGTTTAAAGTGTTTCAATGCACGACACGGTGATATAAACGCGTGATAGCAATTGCAACGAACAATGCAATTCACATCGACATTAATATCGCTTTCACACTTTAATCAAAATATCAAATAACAAAGAATTTATTTGGCGAAAAATTGATGGTCAAATAATTTGCAAATAATGCGATTTTTCCATGCATTCAAACTATTTAAATTATTGGCGGGAGTTGCAATGACATCCCAACTTACATGACTGTCATTTCAGCAGATAAGTTACCCCAGGCTTTCCTGACGCACATGCTCCCAAATACTTCATTGCGGTTAAGA
>NW_020170656.1:30658-33436 GCF_000524195.1 Echinococcus granulosus | reverse complement strand
ATTACCTGAAAGCCGATTGGTAGGCTTGCTTCCAGAGTGGATGTATGTAAACGGCAAAAGCATTCTTATCTTTTTTTAGCTAACCAAAGAGCAAAGTAGCACAACGCTTGTCATGTAGGGGAAAGGCGTTTTGATCAAAGTCAGACAGTAAATGAGAGGGCAAATTTAAAGTTGAATATCTCTTCAATCGGACTAAAGGATAGCCAAAAGTAATTAAATAAGTAGGTATCCTGCCCATGTTAGCTTCAAGATGGTAAAGATTATTTAAGGATTATGTATCTGTAGGGTGTATCTCTACACTCAGCCACCATATTTAGCGCTTATTGAGCACGAAAGATGAAGAAGAAGGAAAAGAAGGTAGAACATTCTCGTACAGCATAGAATAGAAGAGAATCGCACCTCTGTTTTGTAGTTATTGTGGGGAGTCACATTTCTACCATGAAATCAGCTTGCAACGCGCGATGTTGGCGCATTGTACCATTGTGTGGCATTTCACTCCACCCTTCTGGCATACTACTGACGGGAAATTAGTGACCCTGGTCAGTCAGCTGTCATTCAAAAACATCGACCAAAAAGATGAAAAGTGATTAAAAATTTAAGCACAACATACGAGAGAAATTCACAGCCTAAAACTAACAGGCAAATAAACAATGAATGCTAACCTACAACTTTTTACAAATGCTCTGCCTACCATAGAGATTTGTCATCATCGGCAACAAAAATCTTTTATGTATCACCTACGTCTTTTCTTGCACAAGATCTAGTAGCTTTAAATAAAGGTGGGGAGATAGGGCCTCTTGTTAATCAGTCTGATTGAAGGAATTCTCAGAGCTAAAATCACTTCCTTACTCAATTTCAGATGTTGGTATCGTAGTGCAGAATGGATTAGCATATCATCATCTGGCTTCTATCTTTGTGCTTAACCCCTTCCCTCTTAACGATAGGAGTTTTGCACATTTTCCGCTATGATTAGCTTGAGAGGCACCTCACTGATGGCCCTGTCAAATGCAAGCACAATGGAAAAGAACACACTGATCATCGCCTAGGGACAAATGAGAAATCGGGCCTCTAAGCAAAAATGTTCCATGTCCCTAGATTCACTAACGTGATGTACAGTAGGCACTGTCAAATCGAGAAAGTGATGCGTCTTGGTCAACTATTATTCTGCCTCACTCATATCGCTATGCGGTTGCACTAAATTGGCACATACAGACTGGTGGAGGGCAAATCACCACAGTGCATGCGACATATAGTGCCCAGTATTCCTAGTGTTTTATCCGCATCATAATTCAAACTTCAAAACGTTTTCTTTTAAGAGGAACATAAAAAAATATCAGTTTTTTATAAATTGTTTACGGTTTTTCGTCCCCTAATAGCCCATCACAAGTACCACATTTAAATTACCTATTGACCTTATAACCTGACGTTATGCAAAAGGAAGCATGGGGAATGATAAAAGTGACTCGCCCTCTTCTCTAGTAGTCTTCTAGCATGCAGGACGATATTGAATGCTACAGCTTGTTACAGCGCACATCTTTTTCTCTGACCTCCCAAAGGACTGTAACTATGCGTCCTGACCTTAACTACAAGGTTGTTGCATGTCTACCTGCTGGACACCTTTGTCAATATCAAGTAGCGTATGATTTGCAAAAGAAGTGACAAAACAAAATTGTGTAGAAAAGGAAGGACAAGTATGCAAAAATGCTGGTTTTATTTGTGCAAATGCAATTAAGCATATTTAATGGCATTCGCTGTTACTGCGCTTCCACCCCCCACTTGCGGACGTCAGGCTAAACCCCCTCGACGTAACAGTCAATAGCAGGCCCACATGCGAGCTTTTCGTCAGAGCAACAACTCGTGTGTTTAATTCTTCTCTACTTCATTTAGTACCTTAACCTGGCTTCGAGTTTTCCGAGTGCTAGTCGCTGTGATTGAGTTAATGTCAGTGGAGCTCTCCCTAGGTCAGGGTATGAAAGATCTTGCAGCATCGCTCACAATGACTTGGCTTTAAATCCTCAACCACCCAATCAGCGGGCGGTTTTGATTCACGTAAAATTCAGATGAACCCTGATGAAGCGTCTTTGAATGCTGAGTCCGACTCCCTGGACAGGATATATTAGGTCTCTCTGTAGTCGGCTCGGCAGTCCCTGCTCCATCGTTTACACTGGCCGTTACTGCGTAAGCTGGAAACACAAACATCCGCTTGCAACTCGTCCTTTTCTCGCCCAAACTTTGGAGCAAATTGTCTCATTTCATGGACATTGACGGTCGGTAGTTGGACGGATAAGGCTACAACAGAAAGGCTCGACTGATTGATTCTCTTGTGCACGTTGGCAGGTGCCAATTTATGCAGAAAAGGCGCCAGGATCTCCCGACTCACTAATAGCGATAAGTTTCCAGTGACCTAGATAATGTCATCTCTAATCTCAAAAGTGACGGGGTCCAGTTTCAAATACTGGGGCATCTCTTGACCAAAGTAGTATCAAGGTGGCGCCGCTCTGACCACTGACTCACAGTGGCGGCACTGGTGATGATAATGGAGATTTGACCTAGTCAAGAAACCGAGGTGATCTAGCTCAAATATTTTGGAACATGGAATGAAGCCGCATATCTACGGTTGGAATATACGCCTATTTGTTAAAAAGGTGCTTTTGGTCTTTTGCCAACAGGGAGGGTATGGAATGACTCAAAACGGATTTCGTAGTAGCCTAATGCACATATTAGAATTCTGGAGATAGTACGACTAAATCTGAGTACCTATTCAGCTAGAAGCCATTC
>NW_020170656.1:29555-30558 GCF_000524195.1 Echinococcus granulosus | reverse complement strand
GCATTTGAATTAGGCTGGACTCAATTTGATAATTTTATGCATTTCTATTTTATTTGATGCGCTGTTAGTGCATACAAAAAATACTGAGAGCAAAAAAACAGAGGGTCTGTTTTTGGCTCATGCTAACATGATGCTAACAATATAATCACTTTAGAATTCATTAATTTATTCAGTTTACTATTGTGTAAGTAAAAAGCCAACCATCCTCTCAAGTCGATTAATCAAGGTATGATTTAGGAAAGCTGAGGTGCAGAATTTATGGCAGACAGATTTGCTTTGCAAAGCAAACAAACTTGAACCACAGGCCTTAATGCCATTTCCTAATATCAGAGCCTCAAGATGTGGGAGCAGTGCCAAGCACAGTAACGAGTGGCTCAAACTGAAGGGGCACTCGGATGCACTACACAAGCCCCCACCAGTTCCAACAGATAGAAAGCAGACGAGCTTCTTCCACTACCCAGTAAACTAGACAAGTGCACTTGTCATTACATCAACGCAATTGTAGGGAACTACAGTTCTGTCATTGTACAGATCCAGGGGAATAATCGGGACCGGAATGCCTACACAGGTAACGATTTGCTCGTAAAAGATCCTTGAACAAGGTGGAATTCGATATCAAAAATTGCGAAGACAACATTGAATGACTGTGGCAAATTTATTGTTAGTGGCATTTACTATGTTAACGCTGAGAAATAAAATCTTGGTCACGTTCATCGCAATCGCTAGGAAGTGAATTATAGGTTGATTCTTGCGAGGTATGGCTGCTCAATTTGACCTGCGTCGTATGCCACGTACTCATTGCACTTAGAGTTGCTGACTATCTCTGCAGAGTCCACAAGCTGGCCAAAGGGGTGGACAACACCGGTCACCGGCTCCTTGTAGTTCGACGCCACGTCAGGTGAAGCTGCACCCACACCTTCAAAGATGATGAAGGCAAAGCTTTTAAACAAAGTCAGCAGCACCCTTTTACAGAATCATGACACATCACGACAATTCATTAGCA
>NW_020170656.1:26991-29455 GCF_000524195.1 Echinococcus granulosus | reverse complement strand
TATTCACTAGTGTAACTTAAGGTCGACAGTAATTCGGAGAGAAGCCGATACGATTCGCGCGTTCAGGCCAACACAAACCAAGAACAGACCACAATGCGATCATTTGAATGTCACTTTCATGCGCGATTTGGAAAAATAGAAACGAGTTTGATCAAATGTACTCAACAGTGAACAGGACGGCTTGGGTGTATTCACTAGCGTACAACAAGGTCGACAGATGTTCGGAAAGAAGTATATGGGATTCGCAAAGTCAAACCAAAACTAACTAATATTAGGCTACAATACGATACTTCATATCTCCCATTCGAGTGCAATTTTCCAGCACGCAAACGAGTTCCGTTAAATCTACTCAACTGTGCCCATGGTCGTCAGGAAAATATTCGCTACCTTTACTCAAGGTCAACGGTCATTCGCAAGGACGTCAATCCAATTTGCTCAGTCAAGCCAAAAGTGACCAGAATACGGCCGCAAAACGATGCTTCAAACCTCAAATGTGAGTGCAATTTGCCATTATGAAAAAGTTTAGTTAAATCTACTCAATTGCGTCAACGGAGGCCGGCAATGATTCACAAGCCTAACTCAAGGTCAACAGACATTCGGAGCGACGTCAATGAGACCTGCTCAATCAAACCAATATCAAACAGGAAAAGGCCCCATTGCGATCCTTCAACACTCACATTCGAGTGCAATTTGCAAGCCTGCAAACAAATTAAGCTATACCTACCCAACTGTGCCCATGGTAGTCAAAAAAGTGGTCACTAGCCTGATTCAAGGTCAACTGCCTACCTTTATTCTTTCGTCACTAGCACTCCGCTTCCACTATTCTTTGCATTGCGTTGAATTAAAACTATTAAGTTTTGTTTATCAAGTCAATTAGTTTGAATGGATGTGCTAAAAGTTGCCACAAGAGGTTCTGGAGGAACTTTTGTGGGAAGAATGTGTGTCACATATACGTGACGCCAGACGAACACACCTCAAACTGCAGCAATGGTAGGTCAGTCAAAAGAGAGGCACATTTCGTGAGTGTTAAGTGATTAATAAACTGCCCGGGAAGTTATCTGTTTGGTCTTGCAACTATTCGGCAAAAGTATTCGCACTAATTATGCCTTGTGGTGAGTCACAACGATTTCAAAACTGCAAAAACCAGCTGCGAGTCCAGTCCACGGAGATGTCAAAGGGTTTCAAGGTTCCAACTACTACTCACGCATTCAACATCAACAATAAGGCGCATTTGAGACGCACACAGAAACCCCTCGATGGATACCGTTGTTTAGAGAGAGCTCTTCAATTGGTGAGTGACCAGATTCCACAAATCAAGGCATGATTAAAGTCACGACGAATAATATTTCCAGCACCACTGGTACCATTCTATGGAGAATATTTACGTCGTCATTAGGACAAGAAGAGCTCAATCACATGACTACAATATGGCTTTAAAAGACTCGGTGATACAAGAGACAACTAAGCAACTCATAGCACGAAGAAATACACCCTTTCAACATACCACGTAAAGTGATGCAATGGAAGACGGGGAGACAAATTAAGGCTCTGCTAGTCTACACGTTGAAAACTTGATCAGCTTATTTTAAATGGATAAAACATATTCTTGCAGGGGGGAAGCAATCCATATAAAGTGAGCAGATTTCCATGAACGACCCAAAACGCGAGTTAATAAGACAATCAGACTAAACGCATCCGCGAGTCATTGACAGCCCACCTTCTAGGGGACGCCAATCTTCTCAAGGAAGAGGTCGTGCAATTGTTGTCTGACGGCGTAGAGACTGACGAAAGGCTCCGTGATTATGCGGCCCCGGGCACGGCGAACCCAGTGCCGACGCAGCTCATCGCCGGAGATGGACTCCTTCACATTTGTACTTTGAGAATAACTGTTACCATTGAAGAGCTATCGTTACACAAATGCGCTTATTTATGTTTGATACAAGGCTGGATAAACTAATCAACTAAACGCTCCAAAAATAATGATCTAAGCAACAAGAAATGTAGTAGGTCTTGGGGAGGGGAATTGGAAATATGGAAGACGATCACTAATTAGCATCCCTGCAATTGGCAAACATAACGGCTAAAAGTGAGTTGTCTCACTCATTCGCACATTCGAGTCATATTTTCTGCAAAATTTTCCATGCAGTTATGCGTGGCGATAAGCAGACTTGAGGAACCGCAGTGAACAAGCAGCGAAAAACAACAGAGCATACGGAGACAAAATTACACTCACGTAAATGGACCCAAAAAATAATGCATTGTACAGCAATTCTGCCACTTTAAAATCACTACGAGCTGGCTAGAATGTCTACGAGTACTTGTCTGAGGGTAGAAAAGGAATACAATCAATGCGAAAAAGAAAAGAAGATTGCTCACAGAAGTGAAAGCCGACTCAGCCGAGTCCTAAACGGTGACCAGTGCATTCTCAGCCACTGGCTGCAGAAATCCTTGATAGAGGAAGCCC
>NW_020170656.1:24528-26891 GCF_000524195.1 Echinococcus granulosus | reverse complement strand
CTAAACGTGAAAACCATCCTGTTCTGTCAATGCAACTTTAATGGCACTGCTGTTGTGCCGTTATGATGGAGACGAAGTGGATTGCCTTTGAGAGAGTTTAGGTAGGTGGGCATTTGGTAATCAACAATCTTGCAATCAACACTTTATTATCACTACCTACATCTACAAACTGCTTTTTTTTCCCTCTTTATTACTTTACTTTTGAGTTAAGTGTTTGTAACGTAATTGTAAATAAGTCACACACGTTTTCCCTGCGTTATTTTTGTTAGCTTTTCTCTAAATCTTACTTAACTACTGTTTACCATCTTAGAATTGCTATAGTGATGCAGCTGATCCAAACCGTTAATTATTTTTCGCCTCTGGCATTCACTTTTACACGCGACATGCTCTCGTTTTAGTAAGTACTCAGTCTACAGCATTTCTAATGAGAGCGTCCTCTAGCATTACTAGCTAGCAAAGTGCTGCACAAAGATATGCCTCTTCTACATTCTGAATCTGCCGAGAAAGTGAATAAGTGGGGCAGAGCTGACTCATGGCCAAATTTGTCTACATAATCATAATTTGATTAGTGCGACTTTTGTTAGTTTGATAGTTGTGAGCTCAAATTGGTCAAGTTTATCGAAATGTGCTGGCAAAACATGGCGATATCAATTAAACATCAGTTTCAGCTAATGAAAAGGCGCTATTGTTGCAAACAAATCACATTACTTACAGTTCCTTGAAATGTGACAGTACATTTGGCTGTGCATTTTTTTGATATTTTCCTTCGAACGAAGTTCCGACAAAATGATACAAAAAAACCACCCATGTGCATTACTACTTAAGTAGCGCATAGGCCTTTACATCATTCTCCAACAGAACTTACAGCCTTAACCGCTAACGTGTATAGAGTTTGGACATGCATTTTTTTTTTTAGTTTAAAAATACCATTAGAATTGGAATTGTGGACATATGCTTGACAACTCGAAGACGCAATTGATAGACTGAAGTGAAAGTACATTGACATTACTGGTGGTACTGCACTAAATGTTGCCTTGATATAGTTCGCAGAATGTCGTTTGATTGCCCTCTGGTTACCAAATTTCTGCGTTTTTGGCTTATGAACACGGTTTCACTGTGTACTACTAATAGGTCTAAAAATGGTGAGTTGGTTGATTTCATGGTGCTATTGGAAACGGCCAGCACCAGTGGTGTGCACCCCGTTCAACAGCTGCTTCATAAAGTTGTCTACTGCGTTATTTACTCAGTCTATTTTGATAACTTGATTGCTGCGTAAGTGCTTAAAGTTTTAATTACTTGAGAATGTTTCCAACGAAAATGTTATACAGAGTTGTCCTTAAACGATGCCTAAATTCATCCTAATTTATAATAACCTATAAAAAAACAAATAAACAATTAATTCAAGCAAACTAAACATGTTCTTAAACATACCAATGCTCCCAAAAATAGGCATATTTTACAGCTAATTAATAAAGTGTACAATTAGCTTCAACCTTCTACCAGGTTAAAATGTTTTACTCTTAGTTCTTCTTGCGGGATAAGAAATCTAAATTCTGCAATTGTTACAATCACAGTTATTTCATATTTACTGAGTGTCTGTGTAATATTACTTCAACGAGTTTTTGCTCCGGTGATTTAGGTTTGCGCATTTCCAACTGCATCGGGAGTTTAATTTTATTCCTTTTCTCAGCTGCACTTTCTAATAATGTCTTCAAAGACATTTGTCCCCCCCTTTGGGAGTTCTTGTACAATTCACTTTCCATTTCGGGGAGTCGATAAATTTCATGTGTCGGCGGACATTTTTCACCATCCCCGTCGTTCAGATATCCTTCAATTGTTCGGAGATTGCACTTGTCGGATTATGTCTCATAACTCTCTTCTCTACGTAGACTCACTACCAGCAAGTGCCCTTCCTACTATAGCTTACCGTGCCAATTATTCCAAGTTTTGCATAGATTTTGCGGAAATCTACGATAAATCTTTCTACTTTTTGAGGCTTAGACCTCGAACTGGTTTGTAAAATTTGTTAAATGAAACGCATATTTATTAGTGATTGGTTTCACTGTTATTCGATTGCAGGAAAATGTCTGTATTTTTGGTACTTTATATACCTAGCTATCTTGGGCATCTAGGAGATGGTCAACGCCTTTGTATTGCTAATTGGATATCTTTTGCTTAGGTAGAGTGCCCAACAACTTAAATGTTTTCACACGTTAAGAAGGATTTTAGCCTATAAGGTCCACACTGATTAGTCTAGGGACGGGAAAACTTTGCTAAGTGTCCTGACTTCTCGTTAGGTCTTAAAAGATGACCAGTGAGTTCTCTTTCACGGTGCCTACATTTGACTGTCAATCAGTGAGATA
>NW_020170656.1:21046-24428 GCF_000524195.1 Echinococcus granulosus | reverse complement strand
TCACGTGCATCGAGGGAGAAGAATAGAGGAGGTGTGTGGATGGAAGAGGACGTATCAAGTTAAAAGGGTGGAAGGGACTGATCAAGAAAATTAGGCAAATTCGACCACAGTCGCCAATATCAGTAAGCATCAAGTCAATGCTGTGGGAAAGCACTCTCCGGTGACACAGCTAATAGCAGATCGGTATACATGGTGGTGATTGTGTAGTTGTGGAGGCGTGTAGAAGGAGCAAAATCAGCGGCGAGTGACGCGTTGGTGGAGCTGTAGTCGCCTTCGCTGCACGCCATTGCTCCCATTTCCAGCTACGTTAACTCTCAAATCAGAGGCAGCCTTTCAATTGTCACGTCTCGCCTACACACTGAAGTCTTACTCATGGACCAATTTTCTTGACCAGTGTCTTATCCATCCTTTTTACTTCACTTTCTCTCTACCCTTGCTCAGACAGTTGCTGACTGCCGCACAGCACCTGCTCTCAGCTCTTTACCCATGGCTCTTTTATATTTCTTTCCCACATTCTTGTGTTTGTATATCAGCCCATGTTAGTCGTGGCCCCTGGCACACATGCAAGTGAATAAATGCCTTAATATATATGTACATAAATGCATCCTTTTTTTCGAGAGTTTGTTTAGGACTGTCAAAGTAGAAGTGGCTCGAAATTCATCCATAGGTAGTGGGTGGATGTTGATTCCTCGAAAATTGGGCTAACCGATATTGTCTCATATCTTGCTGAAGGGAGGGGGTTCTATGGCAACGTGAATTAAGTAGTCTCTTCGGGATCTATAAGGTGTTATCGGTTGCCAGATGACAGAGTCTATCGGTGGTAGAGGACACGTTGCAGGCCTTTTGTGAGTGGAGGCAGGTATACTATTACCTCAGTGTTGGTGCAGCTATAGCGATTGTCCCCACTTAAAGGGTTGAAATGTGTTATTTCCTCTTGCAGCATCAACATCACCGACGGTGGTTTACTCATTGCCCAAGGTGCTGCAGCCCAATTTGGGTTTCAAGAGCAAGTGTTGGCGATGTGGACGTTGTCAGTGGTAAGTAGTGCCAATGTGAAAGTCCATTTAGTATATGTTAGAATTGATCACACTCCCTCAGTAGTCATAATAACTGAGGAATCCTAATAAATTAAACCCCACTTTCAATCCTTAAGCCCTCAGTCAATAGCTTCCCAACAGTGATTGGCAGATAGGTGGAAGAATAGACGGAATTACTTTGGTGTGTTGAAGACTGCTTGGGTATTTACGTCATATTAAGGCAGTTTAAATCAGCCCTGCCTGGTGCGAAATCAGATACTACTCACAAATTGGGCAGTATTTGTTCTTTCTTATGCTATTTTATTCATTTTATTGGGTTTCTATGATTTCCACAGAATGTTTGGGTGCATCAACCTGTAAGCTGATTCAAGGGAATGGCAATGTACAAGGGCAAATTTAATACAGGAGGAGGATGATTTGTTGTGCGGGTAAGGACTGGCCTTACAGATGCATTACATGGTGTTAGGTCGGGAAGAGCAATTTCAGATAAACCAAGCGAAATCATTATTTGCACTTTTTTCCTAATCCTTAAACTGTATTGTTTGAGTTTGGGCATTCAACCGGATATGTTACTTGGACTTGTGTTGAGAATATGAGGTACATGTGAGCGGGTTCGAGTCAAGGAGTCAAGTCATTGTGTCCATTTTGCAACAAATCACGTTGTCACCTAAATGGATTGAAAAATAAATAGATAAACACGTGACAAGGTGAAATGGTCTATAAAAAGAGGGTTGGATAGATAGGTATCACGTTAAATCTATCACAAGTGGATATTTGTCAATGATTAATTATCACTTCGTTTTTCTAACTCTAATTTCAAGAGGCGAAAATTGTAAAAAGTCAAGAAAACAATGAATTAGCAATCAACAGGGGATACATATGTATTTAATCCTAGCACAATATTGCTGTATTATTATTATTGTGTTAGGCTTCATTGCAGTATACTGCATTATTATTTTTTGTGTACGTTTTCAGTAAATACTATTAAAAACTAAAAAGCAACTTTGTTAAATATTGGCTTTGGTGTTTTCTTCATGGTCGAGTTAGACCTTACTTACTACGGCGCACTAAACGGAATTGTATCTTGATTGTTGTTTATGAGCGTGTGCTGCATAACAAAGTGATTTATTATCAAACTCTTGGTGTGTTGATGTCTGGTGATCAAGAAGGTTCAATTTTGTTATTCACTACTTCTACCTCACCTCGGGAGTCCACATATAAGGGATGTAGTGCCTCAGAGATTTGAAACTCGTGTTCTGCACCTGACGAATATGTCTCTGTTAAGCGTCGGGAATAAATAAGTGTAGCCAATCGCTTTGACTCTGCAATATTTGTAATCCACTTGTCCCTGTCAAAAGTCGAAGTTATTGGCAACCAAGTGTGTCGAAGGGGTCTGTTCTTACTTGCAGTCTTCGCTACTTGGACTTGACATAGAAGAGAATCGCATGACTTCCAAAGAACCTTCTAAAAGAAGAGAATCTGGAACGTCCCTTATAACAGGTAATTGCTGTTGCGTTGTGCCAAACAATATTCATGCGTAGATATGATTTTGGCTGACCAAAGCTGCGTAATGGACCTTGTTAGTAAATAGGCATTCAAATACGAATGCTTGATATGGGATTAATGTATCCGTTTTTTCTCACAGATCGCACGTGGAGCACCTTGGTGGGCTGCTCTAGCGTCTTGGAGCAAGAAGCTGCGGTATGTGTCCAATAATCTACAACCTAATTCTCATTAAATTCCAAGGCTTAGCTTCCTCTATTAGGGGCATTCTGCAATTAGTCGTCTTAGATGCCCTCGTCACCGTTTAGGACCTAGCTAAGTCAGCGTCGACTTCCGTGAGGAATCTTTTTTCCTTCGTAACATTGCCTGTGTTCTATTTCTACTGTTAGGAAAGTGCTCGTAAACATTCGATCCAGTTCGTAGTGGTTTCAAAATGACACTATTACTGTCCAGTGCTTTATTTTAGGCCTCTATACACGAGTGCCACTTTGTTCCCGTATACTCTGCTTTTTGCTGCCTATTCACTGTGGTTTGCCCATGTTCACTTTTCGTCTGGCATAACAGTGCGGGGGTTTTTGCATACAATATAACTCAAATGCGTTATTGAAGGGGGAAGCTCAGTTTTCAGCTATCATTAAAGCCAATTCACTCGTCATTATGCAGTTGTACTTGCAACTCACTGACGGCCGGTCAAATGCAAGCACTGTGGAAGAGAACTCACTGACCAGCATCTAGCACCCAACGAAAAATCACACTTTTGAGCAAAAATATCTTCTATTTCTATATTCTCTGACGTAAACTTAATAATTTGGATACCCAAAATGTGAAAATGCACAAGCCTT
>NW_020170656.1:13381-20946 GCF_000524195.1 Echinococcus granulosus | reverse complement strand
AAAACACCACTTTGCCCAACGGCGGTATTGAGAAGATTTGACCTGCCAATGTAGTCATACACAAAATTTGGTATTTAAGAAAAGGTTTTTTAAAATTTAAAAGCAGCTTTTACTAAAGAAGCACATTTTGACGGCATAAGCAGTACAATTTTGTACAAAAAATATAACAGAATAGTGATGTGTCATAGCCAAGTGTTTAGATTTCCTATCATTTGCAATGTGATATTACATTACATGTAATGTTGCATTATTTATGTTCTCATGTCATCTTTGTTAGCAGAATTTATCATGCATATAAGTGACATCGTACTCCGATTGGTTATTGAATTCCAAACCACAAGTTGGAACTTCAGTGATCGGTGTTGTGTTGACCTTCTCTAAGTGTAGCGCAAAGTAGCCATTTTCCCCTTGTTCTTGTTTGTAGTTGCATTAGAAGTATTCAGTGTGAAGGAAACAACAATCGTAACAATCGTTTGGCTACTAATTTTTGCGACACCTCATCTTTTTACAATTTATATTATTCACCTGATAGAAAATTGAAGGCTCTACTGCACTAACCGCATAAATGGCTTTTCCTAGGAGGAATTTTCCATGACGTCTACATAAATGTGCGCTTTGGTAAATGCGATGACTTGATGCCCAGTCGTGATAAATTTGTAGGAGTAGCTGAAAATACTTAATAACTCCATACCTAGCTTGCTTCCCTGCATTCTAGTATTTTCAATTTATCCTATATACATTTGTGTGATGTCGAGATTTGCCTGTTTGTGTGTTTTAACGGCCGTCTGCGAGTTGATGCCAAGAAGTTTATTGCTGGTCTAAGGCAAGTGGCTAGGCTTGTCACGTGGCTGCGGTGCAGGCAGTGGGTGAGTAGGTGGATGCGTCAGCCGATTTCTGACTGTTAGTCATTTCAGGGCTTAATTATTCTGTTACATTACAGGAGACCTTCTTTTGTTGCTTGTAGGCCAGTGGTCCTACAACCAGATATGGCCACGCGTGGTGGCTAATACATGTCCCCTTCACCGAATGCGGGTCCATAGGGGAGTAAACTGCAGATCCACCAGGATAACCAAAAAGGATCATTGAAAGCCCCGTCAAGTATATTCCTACCTGCATGGAAAATCGGTAAGTGAGATGGTGGAACTGGATGTGGTACTCATGAAATGATGGACGGGTAGGCGGGAGTGGGGAGAGGATTCGCCATCTTTAAGAGCTATTTTTCATCAGAAAATTTTTATATTCTCTGCAATTTTTGCCTTCCTTTTAGGGAATTTTACAAAAAATGTGTTTATTTGTATGCGTCTCAACTTCTTACAATGTAAGTTGGCTCAATACTTATGCCTTATTGTCGACAGTCGGAGCCTTGTGAGGAGAAGTTTGTGAAGAGGAGTTGAAAACTGAGGTGTACATGATAATGATTGCGGTCGGTGATTCAGAAACTTGACACTAGACTCATTCCTCTTTGAATGCATCCATTCACTGAAGTCAATTACTTTTCTAACCCTTTTGAGTTCTTATCCCTATCTCAGCTCCTTCCACCCATCTAGATGCGGTCATTTGTGAAACCGTTTTCACATCTCTTTGATGCTCCACCACCGATAAGTTTTGAGTGGGAAAGGGAAAGACGAAGCACGTTGCAGGACATCTAGTGCTGGATGATACCAGGTATTTCATAAACAAGTAAAGCACTCTCTTATCAAATGCCCATGTCCAAAGAATTTGTTTATATCGTGTCATTGCCTTTTAATTGCCGGTTTTATTTGACCGGCCAAAAGTTAATAAATAAATATCACCCCTCTACCCGCACTAACCTATTCTACTTTATGTAGCGCGAACTCATAAATTTGCGTGGCTATCAATTTGGTGAGAACACTAAAAGCTTTTCTCGATATTTTTTCCAAGGTCTTTGGCAAGATAACAAGGGATAACTTGAGAATGTGCACCTCAACTCACCGACTTGTGGCCACCCAACCAACGAAGGCAAATGGTCAACTTCTCTCTAGTACAAATAACTGCATTGAGGACTTCAATGGTTCTGCAGAAAGTTTGAATGTAAATGAGGTGAAAAATCAATGTCAGTGATTACACAGAGGCTCGCTTTGCTAACAATCATAATAATGGTCAACGTCCTCAAACTTACAATCCGTAAAGTAAAGTGGACCTGAACTGTTTTAAGTAGCAATTGTTACCTTTGTTCACATTGCTGCAGAATATTATTAACATAAAATAACCACACCTGAAATGTCTATTTTGAGGAAAGCTGAGGAGCACTGACAACTAAGGTAATTACATATAAGAAAATGTGACTAGGTATATTTTAGCTGAATCCCCCACCCCAAAAATATGACAAAATCAGCAATCTAGCCAAATTAACTGTGCAACAATCTGCTATACCAGCCTAGCCTTATCTAGTGCCGTGTAATTCACGGTTGTCTTGTGGAGTATGTGTATGATGTATTAATCTCGACTAATATGGAGGTAAACTGTTAGTACTAACGCATGAAAGGTCTAAAGACGGCAAATAAAAACAGAAAATGCCCTTTGCAGCTCTTGATTTACCTCTAACGCGCAGCTATTCCATCCTTAGATTTTCCTACACTAATTACCTGACTGTTCAAAAGGACGTTACATTTTACGCTTAAATCCATCCACAACAAACCACAGTTTTCTTTTGGAGCCGTCCTTCTTCCAGGGTATCATCATTGCCAATTGACTAATTAATAATTCGCCTCCTTAATCACTAACGCTATAAATAAACTACACTTCCAAATTTTGCTTCTAAGGAAGGCAAATCGCCTTTGAGTTACCCGTAACACACCCGAAATTCGCCACTCTGATTGAAACTCCATTAACAAGTCTCCATAATACTTCATTCCGTTTTATGTCTACCACCAGTAGTGCACTAGGCAACCGCATTGTCCAGCTTTTATGAGTAACTCAGTTTCATACTGACTCGGCGCTTTTAGGGTTTGAGTTCTTTTTAATTATGGATGCCTTTGCACCTGGAAGTGGACATCTTCTAGTCTTACCGCCACCATCTCTACAATCACCACTACTGCCGTCGTGGCGATCTCAAATAGCGCTGACATAGAAATCCTATTCCCCTGTTAAGCATTCTTCTCCACGGCAGCCTATGATCTCTTATTCTCTTCTGCCTCTACATCCTCATTTTCCTCCACCACCTTCACTACTCCAGTCCGTATCCAAAACCGCGACTGCCATCGAAACGCTCATCGCTCAGCCAGTCAATATCCATTATCTCCTTTTTCATAATAGCTACTGAATGCTGCCTACTATTGGAATAATTCTCTTCCATTAAAATCTCAAAAATATTTGTAAGCATCTCTTTTATCCATACGCACTCCAGCCTTTATTCTGCTTCTTCTGCATACTGCTAATCATCTACATTTTTGCATGCTTGCAGTTCCCATCTATAGCATTCTATAGGGATGCGATCTGACCGCCTGACACCGTTGTGTGGAGTCCGATGACGACGACATTGAGTGGTGAGGAAAGAATCTCTATGGTAAGCTATGACAACGACTCTGCTTATCGCACTACATTTAAGTATATGAAGGAGCATCCAACTTACATGGGGTTGGCGAAGCTAGTTGATGATGTACATGCTCTCTTCCAAATTTTCATGGCCTAAATTCCAATTAGATGTTACTAGTTCTGATTGTCATTAACAATAACTAAATGATTAAGCATCCGATTCTATGTTGCTTTCCTGTGAATGAGGCAGTAATATTAAGCCACCAGAGAAAGGCCAAGAAGGAAAATTTAGTGCGGCTTTTGAACTGAATAATAGCACATGAATTTGTGTGTTTTACTAAGCGGCCATGCTTTGTGCAAATATTCTCATGGTTAATGATATGCAGTTGGGATGATACGGTTCACTACACATACCAGTAGTGAACAGGTTTCAAGCTGAATGTTCCACATTTCAATTATTAGAAAGGAATTCATTCGAAAACCGATACTTTCGCGAAAACAACTTGTCCAAATCGCATTCACATTTGATGTAATTCACTACTACTATTAGTGCAACCGTTTCCTCATCTGACTGCTTCTTAAAACGGATTTGTCCCTCTTTCCCCATCTTCCTACTTAAATCTGGATTCATATTCCGGCTGCTGTACATGCTGTGATGTAAATGAACTTATATGAGTTATTCAAATTACTGTACTTTGATTATGGTGCATCAACCTAAAGTTACCATCACAAAAGTTGGCAGAGTTTGCTCCTTGGGTAGAAATATGAAGTTATGTTTAAAAAATGCATTAAACCGCCAGCTATTTTGACAAGCAAAATATGCTTCAGCAGATGCAATACGTCCACAAAACGTAGGACTAAATAATAATTGAAACAAGTTAGTCTTACAAAAGACAACGTGAATGTCCCTCTGAAGAGCATTGACAGGTTGTACTTTCTGGTATACAATTGTCTAATCATTTTCATAACAAATTAGATGATAATGTTAGTTGTTGCAATTAATCGCAGTGTTTATTTGTACCATTTAAGTTCATTTTTTAAAACTGCTAGAAATCGCTTGCAAGATCCAGTCTATTAAATAAAATTTTAGGTCAGAATTGGTTATAAATCATCGATATTTATTCACTCTAAGCATTTGTTAATTTTGCTACTGTAGGTCTGCAATCAATCGAAGAGTCCCGAACGAAATGACATGACGACTTATCGTACAATTCATAAAAAAATCGTTGACTACGTCAGACAAAATCACGCTTTCGCAATATTAATTCGTGAAGTTGTTGATGTCTTATTAATAGTGCACTACTACGTTTCGTCAGTAAACATGGTAACTCAAAATATGTGCTGTAGGTTTCCAGGTATTTATCCATGGAGCCAGAATTTCAGGTTTGTGTTAAAGTAATGGGGAAATGTCGGGTAAGTTCGGCCTAAAAGGCTCAAAAAAACCAAACATATGCTGCTTGAAATGGAGTAAAGCAACATTGGATTAGTTACGTCTTTCATTGTCTACATAGGTAGTTGAATGTTTTATGATGCATTACTCATCTCTGAGGGAAATGGGATGACCAGCAAAAGTGCAGCTATTTAAATTGGTGTTACCAGTGCTCCACAACTACTTTTCCTCCCACCTTCAAGAGGTTTCGTTGATCAATCGCCTGATGGGGAATGGAGTTGACAGTTAGGCTGCCACTTGGAGAGGTCAATGCAAATCAGTTAAGTAGCCTGCAACTATGGGACGGTAGCGGTCATTAATCCAACTGTGTGCTCATCTAAACCGCGACAGCAGTATACCGCGTCCTCTCTCAAATGCAAGTAAAGTACGTCGAACGAATGCTTCATGTAATAATTTCGCCTGTACTCCAATTACATGATGAAGATGTGCCACGTGCTAGTTCCACTGACAGGCAAATGTAAAATCCACATGGCTAGAACAGGCGCCAAATACCGTCTCATCATTGCCTGGCTTTCTTACTTTAGCATCCGCAGGCGTCTTGATCAGGATTTGATATTTAGCATTAGAGCTATCTACGCAATGCAAATATCACAAGTACATGGACGAGTGGTGCGTTTGAGCGGACCCGGCAGACCCCTCAATCTAACTGTGATCGTCCTTACCTAAAAAATGAAAGTGAAGGCACTTCCAATTCCTGAACCCAAGGCCCCCAGGCAAAAGGTGAAAAGGGGTAGAAGCCGTGAGGGACGCATGCTGGTATCATCTACTATGCGTTTAACATTTCGAGTATTAAATTATAGGCCAGGACCCTCAATATTTGGACCGGTTATGCGCGACATGTCCTCACAGTATATGAAATCTTTTAGGATTCCGACACAACAGCTATGTACCTCGAAGCAATGCAGAAGCGTTCGATGCTGAACTGAGCTGACCAACGGTCTTTACAAAAAAGATCACGATTTAATGAGTAGCGTCATCAAGTGGCAAAGTTTGCGTTGATCACTTCTTTATTAACTCGAAAAACCAGCAAACCAGCATAACTAGAATCATTGAGGGATACGTGGAAGCCTTCGAAATCTGAAGCCAATCTCGTGTCCATTGTAAGCAGTGGCAAGCGCCTTTAAAACGTAGAAAAAATTAGGATGGAGGTGTTATGTATATTCTCTTATAATGTCCGATTCCTCGTTCTGACATGCTTGTCCTCCTTTCATGTGTACCTGCAAATAACATCATTTGCTTCTACTCCAGCACCTAACCATAAAACTAAGCAGATTATAGAAGGAAGCTCGGCCTGATAGTAAACTAGGTCCTTACTTGCGACAATGTGAATCGAGTCAATGAGCTGCGCAAGCACCCCTGTAGGTAAGCCTAAGTATTGAGCTTCCTGATGAACAAAGAAGCCTTGGCAGACGGACTATACAGTTCACTTGTATAAGGCCAGCCAACTGAAAAAAGTGTCTATAGCTTGCGGCCAAGCAGAATGAAAGGTCGGTGATTAGGTCTTATTTGGTAACAGACTCCCATTGGTGTGGAGATCTCGTCAGCAGAACGGGAATAAGGGAATATGTCCTCGTTCTCACCGGCGTAGAAGAAAAATAATGAGCAATGTTAGGCACTACCTGGCATTGCTTTTCAACGTCAAGCCATTTGTTTCTGTCCAACCAACCTGCATTGCAAATGTGCCACAAGAGTCCTTAGCCCTTTTCCCACCTTTATTTGACTCAGATGCCTCGGGTAGCGAATAACACATATAACTCTGTTTTGCGTCGCATTTGCGCAAAAAAATAATTCATGCAAAATTTCGTATTTCTGAGTGCAGAGGTGTAAAAGCATGGCAAACAATCATCATTGCATTTGTCACATGCCTAATCACAGGCTTGCCATCAGTTTCGACATCATCTGCTTCAACGGTGGATTTGGAAGTAATTGCATCATCTTGTCTTGAACTAGCGCTGAGACTTTGCATTATTTTGGAATAAAGAGTTAGGTATTTTTATAGACTATTAGCCAATTATGTCAACGGTTTTGGGTTTCTGCATGGAATGTCATACGGAGATAGTACAAATAATCGCGCAAGTACAACAAGACGGGACTTTGGAGGCATGCTTCCACACCATCAGCTAGCTCCTCCGAATCCACGAGAGTTGGAGACTTCTTCACAAACTACAGTGTATGCAGAAAGACACGGTCGTGGTAACCGTCTACCACTGAGACGGCCAACCCCACGACTGGCCACATTGCGGCACTACAGACAACCATCCGCACGACTGGCCACACGACATGTCCCATTGCTTCACCACAAACGGCCAACCCCACCACTGGCCACATTGCGGCACCACAGGCCACCATCCCCACGGCTTCTCACATTGCTGCCAACACCCGAATCCCATTTCTTTTGCAGTCTACTTGATACTGACTTGTGGACTGAGTTGTGTCGCCTTTTATACTTTGCTCATCAGCTGCATCCGTTCCACGTGATGCGCGTGCTCGTGTACTTTTCAATCGACATTCATACTTACCACCCTCCATCATCGCCCTCGTGATTCGCTGTAAACGAAAATAATTTACCATAAATTTGTCGTTCACCCATGAAATGAGGATTGAAGAGTTAGCTATGTGG
>NW_020170656.1:11951-13281 GCF_000524195.1 Echinococcus granulosus | reverse complement strand
ATTATGGTGCATCAGCCTAATGTTACCATCACAGAAGTTGGCAGATTCTGCTCCTTGGGTAGAAATATAAAGTTGTGTTTAAAAGATAAATTAAACCGCCAGCTATTTTGACAAGCAAAATATGTTTCGGCAGATGCAATACGTCCACAAAGCGTGAGATTAAAAATAACTAGGACATGTTAGTCTCACAAAATACAACGTAAGTGCCCTCTGAAGAGGATTGACAGGTTGTACTTTCTGTTATACAATTGTCTAATCATTTTCATAACAAATTAGATGATAATGTTAGCTGTTGGCATTAATCGCAGTGTTTATTTGTACCATTTAAGTTGATTTTTTGAGACTGCTGAAAATTGCTTGCAAGATCCAGTCTACCTAATAAAATTTTAGGTGAAAATTGGTTTTAAATCTTCGATATCTATTCACTTCAGGTATTTGTTAAGTTTGCTACTGTAGGTCTACTATCAATTGAAGAGTCCCGAACGAAATGACGTAACGATTTATCGTGCGATTCATAAAGAACTAGTTGACTACGTCAGACAAAGTCACGCTTTCACAATATCAATTTGTGAAGTTGTTGATGTCACATTAATGGTGCACTACTACGTTTCCTCAGTAAACATGGTGACTCAAAATATGTGCTGTAGGTTTCCAGGTATTTATCCATGGAGCCAGAATTTCAGGTTTGTGTTAAAGTAATGGGGAAATGTCGGGTAAGTTCGGCCTAAAAGGCTCAAAAAAACCAAACATATGCTGCTTGAAATGGTGTAAAGCAACATTAGATTAGTTAGGTCTTTTATTGTCTACATAGGTAGTTGAATGTTTTATGATGCATTACTCATCTCTGAGGGAAATGGGATGACCAGCAAAAGTGCAGCTATTTAAATTGGTGTTACCAGTGCTCCAAAACTACTTTTCCTCGCACCTTTGAGAGGTTTCGTTGATCAATCGCTTGATGGGGAATGAAGTTGACAGTTAGGTTGCCACTTGGAGAGGTCAATGCAAATCAGCTGGGTAGCCTGCAACTATGAGACGGTAGCGGTCATTAATCCAACTGTGTGCTCATCTAAACCGCGACAGCAGTATACCGCGTCCTCTCTCAAATGCAAGTAAAGTACGTCGAATGAATGCTTCACGTAATAATTTCGCCTGTACTCCAATTACATGATGAAGATGTGCCACGTGCTAGTTCCACTGACAGGCAAATGTAAAATCCACATGGCTAGAACAGGCGCCAAATACTGTCTCTTCATCGCCTGGCTTTCTTACTTTAGCATCCGCAGGCGTCTAGATCAGGATTTGATATTTAGCATTAAAGCTATCTACGCAA
>NW_020170656.1:10287-11851 GCF_000524195.1 Echinococcus granulosus | reverse complement strand
CGAAATAGCATACTAAATTTTACTAAGAGTCTAATGATTCATGGATAACAAGCTACGGGAAATCAGATGAACGGTGTCGGAATTCAAGTCGTATAAAGTTGATCAGAGGGCATGCTCACACATTTGGTCCTGGCTACCTACACAATGCCATGATTTAACGCATTACATCGCAACGTTTCTTTAATGCATGTATCTAGGTTTCCAAGGCTATTGACACTGAATCAGGTTTCAAAGCCTAAGGCTAGGACTGATCTGCTTGCAAAAGGTAGAAGCTATTTGGATTGCAGGCGTTACTGAGGTAGGCATGCAATAACACAATATTTACCACAAAAAGATGCACGGTGACTGCAATAAGGAATTGTGAAAGTAGAAGAATAGATGTGATAAAAGGAAGTCGAGGTGAGACTGAATGATGGAATGCACGCAAGGCGTTTATCCGAGGGCAAATATGACGGTCTGAAGCCTACTTTTAATCAATGTTTTGTACTTGGCTGATGATAATACTTTAGCTGGTATTGTTAGGAACCACTTCGTATAGATATATGCATCTTGGAAAACCGGTGCTGACGATTCAAGTTTGACCACAGGATGCACGGTCTTTTTCAAGCGTACAGAAGCATCCAACTTTATTCTCCTAATTTCCACTTTCGTCACGATCTAAAATGTGCAACTTGTAGGACTTTGATTTCAAATGTCAGGCGAACTAGCGAATTAACTTTAGATTGTCTGGAACACTAAAACTCCGTTGCCCTCAAAAAGTAGAAGGAAATGTGGGAGAAGTTTGATAGCATGATTGCAAGTTTTGCATCGGAATAAACGAGCAAAATATTTTGGTTGCAAACAGTCCATGATTGGAGCATTTAAACGCTAAATTTATGGAATTGTAGTTCACTATTGTAAGCTGTAGTCTTTTGACGAAGAAAAAAAGAGGAAGATGAAATAAATATGGCACAGTATGGTGTACATAACTTACTACAGAGAGAGGAGTTATGACTAACTATGATGCATCGATGCAAATCCCGAGGGTATAAATTACCACTCCATTGACCAAGGTCTCGTAGAATGAAACAGGGCAAGAGCGAGCAAAGCTTTCAACAGATTCCACATGGAACTTTTTGGCGTGTTTGGCCAAGTATTGAGGTGCATCCTTCAGGATGCTGTCAATTATGGACTCGATGGTGGAGCCTGAGCAAGATGCGATAACATAAGGCAATTTGTAACTTACCGTAGCGCAGAATAGAGAGTGGTAGAAGCGCCTCCAGTAAAAGTACGCTATTGAAGAGAAAGAGCTGCATGTCAGAGGTGGTGCATTTGCTCAGCTGCAGTAGCCCTCATTTTTATGCTCCTTTTGTCACAAGACTAAAGCTAATTGGTGAGAGGCGACTGCATCAGAAGAGAAAGAGGTGAGACTTAGAGGTCACATCAGATGGCATCACAATCACACTTGTTGACACACTCCCATGGCAAACCATTTGCAGTGCGTGAAGAAAAGTGCGTGTGAAGGTATAAATTGAAACGCGAGTTAAAAACCGTAAAATGTACCACTTTATGAATGAGTTTACTT
>NW_020170656.1:8855-10187 GCF_000524195.1 Echinococcus granulosus | reverse complement strand
GGACTCTGGACTTCCCACAGTTCTCATTTCTAACTTGCAGCCTGGAATCCCCAGTTTCACTAAATGAACATGCGTTGGCCAAATATCGCCAAGAGGAATGATTAACATTTTACATAAATGCAGGCTAATCCACCGACATGTTTTGAGTAGTTTTGATGCGGAATGTTCCAATTGCAAGGCAACAAATTGCGGAACATATCAAACTTGCATATGCGAGTGCGCAATACGTAGATATTACACTTTCTTCCACATTTCCCACTGTTGCTTTTGCTACATGCACTGCATCACATGACTTGAGGTGAGATCATATTTACTGACATGGATTTGTCTAGGGGTAACTCTAAACTCACAACTGTGGCGTTATCCAGAGCCACTCCTCCAATTCGCTAGTGTGCGTGTGGTGCAGAGAGCAATGTGTGCTCATGCACTGTCTCGGTACGATGAACCTCAGGCATCGATGCCATCAACGAGGTGATACATTACGCACAGGTGAATTTAACTAGAACAAATGTAGCAGTAATGTTAATTCCCATCAGAGACTGATACTCTCCCCATGGACAACCTACTATTTCCCTAATATAAATTTCAGTTGGTTGTTTGTAATCTTTCCGTAGGCAAACTACTATTTGCTTTAGGAAGCACATACATTAATTTCGCCTTGTGGCGGCAATGCTGAAAATTAAGCAAACGCATGCTCCCAATCCTTATGCGTGGTGGTAGTGCCACAACCGAACCCCTCATCCTTATTGTGCAGGCCAAACGATCAAGCAAACGTGTGAAGATTAAAACAGATTTTCGTTAATAGGACGCCCTCATTGAGCCACGTTAGTTCTACACAAAGATTAAACGGCTTTTAAAAATGCACGTTGACTAAATGTGCCAAACGGATCATCGTGCAATTCAATTACGTCTAAGTTGTCACACCGATGATATTTCTAACGGCAAAAATGTCACCATTCAATGAATTAAATGGATAATGATATATCGATAAAATAATCAAAATACAATAAGACAGGAGGTTAATATTAAAAGAGTAGTGGCTTTTGTTAGGTTCATAGAGGTCTGCGTCGATATTAGGCAGAACTGCAATTCTGTTGATGGTCGCAAGGGCCGAAAAATTACATTGCTTGAATATCACTGTCGCAATCTACTTATAATCCGCACTCATCTTTTTCCTCCATAAGTTGTACTGTTTTTTAAATTCGATATGAGAATCATTACAAAGTAATTTATTTGCTTGCATGCACGCATTAACCTGTTTTCGTTTTCATTTTTATGTAATTCTAAAATTACTCACTGGAAAGAGCTATTTATATTCATGTGAGAATGCGA
>NW_020170656.1:7471-8755 GCF_000524195.1 Echinococcus granulosus | reverse complement strand
TAAAATAATCAAGATATAATACGACAGGAGGTTAATATTAAAAGAGTAATGGCTTTTGTTAGGTTCACAGTGGTCTGGGTGTCTATTAGGCAGATCTGCAATTCTGTAGATGGTCGCAAGGGCCGAAAACATTGCATTGCTTGAATATCACTGTCTCAGTCTACTTATAATCAGCACTCATCTTTTTCCTCCATTAGTTGTGCTGTTTTTTAAATTCGATATGAGAATCATTACAAAGTAATTAATTTGCTTGCATGCACGCATTAACCTGCCTTCGTTTTCATTTTTACGTAATTCTAAAATTACTCACTGGAAAGAGCTATTTATATTCATGTGAGAATGCGAGGCAATTAAAATACGTGCTAAAAGGCGCATAATTTCGCGATTATATTGCAAAACGCAGAGAAAGTAAGAAAGAATTTAACAAACTTAGGCGTGTTTAACATTTGTTATTAATGCTTGAGTAAGCATTAAACAGGGAAGGAACATTTGCTATTTAAAAGCCTTTTGCACTGAAACTAAGAAAATATCACAGTCATGCACTGCACAAAGTATCTGAGTGTCTGGTTATGATTAGGAGGACAAGGTGGAATAATCACGATTAAGATATCGGCAAGCCATTTCTGATAGAAAATCAGACCATCAATTCATTGCCATTATCGACATCTACACTGACGTACACTTGCTTATTTAGAGAGTCTGTGGCATTGTCAATAAAGCGTCTCATCACCTTCGTTCACCAGATCAAGGGTGGTCTCTCCAGCTGCGAGCCATTCATGACGTAGGCATCACGAGTGTGATGGTGGCGTGCAACAAGTATGAACGTAGTACCAAAAGTACATAAAGCGTGATCACCACGTGGAGCAGGAATGTCACGCGAAGAGTTTAGAGACGACGAGAAGGGTATAAAAGGCGACACATCTGAGCAGGCGAGTGAGTATCAAAGGAAACAAGGAGATAATCAGAGAAATGGGATTCGGTGGCTGGCCATATTCGCATCCGTGGAAGTGGGCACCGTGGACTGGTGTCAAACAGGGTTCACAGTGTGGTGAGAAGGGTGCATGGTCATCATGGGTGGTGCCACAATGTGAGTCGCCATGTGCGTGGTCATCATGGGCGGCTCCGCAATGGGGCAAGCCGTGGGGATGGTCGTATCCGTGGTGGTAGAGGAGCCAACTGACACTGAAAGAGCTCTCCCCCACAACTTTCCTGCTCTAACACGAACTATGTAACACTAGTGCTGATTGTTTGTAGCAATTTCTCAATAAAAGATTGTGCAGCTGA
>NW_020170656.1:5988-7371 GCF_000524195.1 Echinococcus granulosus | reverse complement strand
AAGGTACCTTTCAAGGGTGACATAAAATTGGCAATATCAGTGGTCTGGAAATGAACGTGGATGTTGAGTGTTTGAAGTTTTGTGGTTAGCTCTCCTAAGACATATGAGTGGTGTTGACGTGGACCGAAAGGACCATTTGAAACAACCATGACTGTTAGTTCTGTGCTTGTACCATTTTTATAAACATTAAATCCTATTCCTGATGGGCACCGCGCTGTCTGTGGGACTGTGTAAGTGGAGGTAATGTTGTTAATCAGCTTTGGCGTGGCCACGATCCTAGTAAAGGTATGCACCACTATTCGCTTCTGCAATTATAGCCTGCTCAAAAGGCAAAATTAGACGTGGCACCAATGCAGTCAACTTAAAAATAAACTGCTTGTATATTTGCAACAAGATACGCTAAGCATTCTTGGAAGTAGTAGAATTTCTATGACAAAGATCCATCAATTACCTCTGAGGATGATATATCAACCTGACACAAAAATCGTTTTATTATGTTGGTATTGTTAAATAGAGATAAAATAATGTTAAAATGCCACAAAAAAATTGCAGCTAATATTTTTAATCAAAAGTCAAGATACCAGGTACAAACAGGCAAGTAACTTCAAATGTATCGTGATGTTTCAAAAGCATGACAATCAGTCAAGGCATAGCAAATAATGTAGGTAAACATATACGGGAGTCAAAAGTTAGAGAAAGGGGGTTGATATCAAGTTATTTTCTTCACAAGAAGGTAGATAGAAGCGCTTGTAGAATGCAAGAGATGAAGAAGATGGAAAATTTCAGCACAAAAGGACACTTGTATTTCGGCAATTTCTATATGCACTAGATGACGCTCTTGCTAACGCTGACATGCTCACTTTGCTTTGGTTTTAACATGGATAATAATTTTAGGTTAAAGTGCTAAAATTTGGTTAGGAAAGGCCGAAAATAAGGGGCAGCTTGCATAACCATGGTCAAGTTAGATAGCTGACGCTTAAATTTACAGATAAACGTCAATTTGTGTCAATTGTGTCAAACTATTGCTCGTCCACGTTTTGCATCTGCCTGAGGTCATCAAATGTCTTGCCAAAATGCAATGCTTGGAACAATCAGTTGATGGTATCACTGGTGATATGTCCGCTATTTGACAAGCGACTACAGTGTTAATGAATGCGCGCATATTTTCACGGCTATGTGATTAAAGGCAGGATGCCTCCTAGCTATTTGGCTTTTCGGAAAATGGGAAGATTTGCAGCCGTTAAACTTTTCGAAGATTCACTTCATCACAGTGAAGTAACTCAAGAGAATGAGCATAAATCTAAACCACAGTTGTCGCTTGAGCGTGTTGGTTTGGTCTGCGCATCACTCAATGACGGACATAGATAAATAAAGCCAAAGGCT
>NW_020170656.1:4111-5888 GCF_000524195.1 Echinococcus granulosus | reverse complement strand
GGGAGAAAAGAAAACAAACGTATTAAAGGAGGTGGGACGGTTAAGGGCTGCGGGTTAGCAGCGAAGAGGAGAAATGTGCAGTGACTGCGATTTAGGCTGAGGAGTTAAGATAATCGCTAATACCCATCTGCCCATCATCCACCTACCCTTTACTATCTCAATGCACCGATCCATATGTGCACTTTTCAATCGTCTATTCACATAGCCATTTATCCATTTGCAAGACCATGTTGTAGGCATCAAATTACTGCATTCATCAATTTTTTCATTCATTCATACGTTTATTCCATCGCATTCATCTTTTTGCTCCTCCATCTATCCCATTCTCTATCCAATTTGCCGGCTGACTAGCCCGTCTACTAGCTAACCGTACCACAGACTGATTGACTGACAATCGACCGCCACAACCCTTACGCCATGGACCAGAAACACCCTGCTTCTATGCAAAGCCTTGAACTAGGTGCTACCAACTATCCAAAACTAAAAGAACACATGCAGCGCATGTGATGCCTTAATTGTTTTCCAGGTGAAAGTTTGAAAAAGGTGCTAACGTCCCCTCCTGGAATCGTGCTAAGTCAACATTTATTCGTCGATAATAGAGAGCACACGAAGCGAAGTTTGAAAATTTCCCATTGTAGCATTTTGCATGAGTACTGCAACCAAATTTTTGCAGTCAAGCACAATAAAAAACGATCAGATTTTGCTCTCAATTGAGGCCGGAAAAGTAACCTACGCATCAACTTGGTGTTGCTGTAGCAATCACATACCTTATGCTGTTCGAGAAATAACCTAATCATCAGCGCCGCACAGAACAGTGTTGAAATTGGCTAACTGGTCAGTTACAAACCACCTTTCTGGGTAGGATGAACTGGACATTTGTGTATAAATTTAATGAGCTTCATGAATTTCATGATCTAAAAAATGAACGTCGACTATATATCATTAAAAGGTCGTAACTTTAATTTCCTATCTCCATTTCTCAGAAACGGGTGTCACGTGTGTAGTACGGCTACTAAACTACCATATAGCGAATGAACGCGCCAAGTTGCCGCACCGAAAGAAAAGCTAATTCAAAATCAGAAAGAAGCAGTGTAGGTTCACTATTGACTGAGGAGACCTGTGCATTTATTTCCCTTCATCAATGATTGAGTTGGCTAAAACCTAATAAGAACAATAAAACACCTGGATAGTTGTCGCCGAAAACCTGGTATCGATTGTGTTAAGAAATAATTGACCGGACAAAGCCAAATCACGCAAATTTTGAATTCTCTCAACAAATAAGGAAGCAAAAAAGTTTGTTGATAAACGAGCTTTGGTTTATTAACGCGCTGATAAAGTAAAAAATTCCTGATCAAGTTCAAGGATTTCCAAATTGCCTTTCCTCAAAACAGGCAAGCCTGAGGCGAGAAGGATTTGATATGGGGGCTGACCAAGATGGGCCTTTACAATCTAAACGAATTGCGTGATTAAGCAAATCCGTGGCTTAACTGAACCAAACTACTTGAGAGTGTGGGAATTTAGCGCAAATACAAATATCACCGTGGTGTGGATGTTTAAATGGCAGGAAAACATATTCTGATGGAAAAAGAAGTAATGTGGTGATGGAAATCACTGTAAGGTGAGGGAAACTCACCAAGATCATCCACAACGATATCCATCGCCATTGCAAATTCTGCTGCAACAACAGTAGCAAAGGCGGCTGGGACTCCAGATGGACCGACATCCATACGTCTCCCTTCGTATATCATGTATCAAACTCAAAATGTGAAAAAAAAAA
>NW_020170656.1:1459-4011 GCF_000524195.1 Echinococcus granulosus | reverse complement strand
AATTTGCTATTTACAGAAGAGAACGCAATTTAGGATGGGAAGGACGAAATCCAATCCAACTAGAGGTCGACAGTCATTCGGAGAGAAGTTTATGAGGTTCGCGCAGTCAAGCCAGCACTGACCAAGAACAGGCTACAATACAATCATTCAAATCTCCAATTCGAATGCAACTTGGAAACATGGAAATGAATTTGATTACATCTGCTCAAAGGTGAATAGGACAGTCGGAATGCATTCACTAGTGTAACTTAAGGTCGACAGTAATTCGAAGAGAAGCCGAGACGATTCGCGCATTCAGGCCAATACAAATCAAAAACAGACCACAATGCAATCATTCAAATGTCACTTTCATGCGCGATTTGGAAAATAGAAACGAGGTTGATTAAATGTACTCAACAGTGAACAGGACGGCCTGAGCGTATTCACTAGCGTAAAACAAGGTCGACAGATATTCGGGAAGAAGTATATGGGATTTGCAAAGTCGAACCGAAACTGCCCAATATTAGGCTACAATACGACACTTCAAATCTCCTATTCAAGTGCAATTTTGCAGCATGCAAACGAGTTCCGTTAAATCTACTCAACTGTGCCCATAGTCGTCAGGAAAATACTCACTAGCCTTACTCAAAGTCAACGGTCATTTGCAAGGACATCAATCCGATTTGCTCAGTCAAGCCAAAAGTGATCAGAATACGGCCGCAAAACGATGCTTCAAACCTCAAATGCAAGTGCAGTTTACCGGCATGAAAAATTTTAGTTAAATCTACTCAATTGTGTCAATGGAGGTCGGCAATGACTCACAAGCCTAACTCAAGGTCAACAGACATTCGGAGCGGCGTCAATGAGACCTGCTCAATCAAACCAATATCAAACAGGAAAAGGCCCCATTGCGGTCCTTTAAAACTTACATTCGTGTGCAATTTGCAAGCCTGGAAACGAATTTTGTTATATCTACTCAACTGTGCCCATGATAGTCAGAAAACTAGTCACTAGCCTAACTCAAGGTCAACTGCCTACCTTTATTCTTTCGTCACTAACACTCCCCTTCCACTATTCTTTGCATCGCATTAAATTAAAACTATCAATTTTCGTCTATCAAGTCAATTAGTTTGAATGGATGTGCTAAAGGGCGCCGCAAAAGGTTCTGGAGGAAATTTTGTGGGAAGAATGTGTGTCACATATACGTGACGCCAGAATAACACCCCAAACTGCAGCAATGGTAGGTCAGCCAAAAGAGATGCACATTTTGTGAGT
Source organism: Echinococcus granulosus (assembly GCF_000524195.1). Classification (NCBI taxonomy): domain Eukaryota; kingdom Metazoa; phylum Platyhelminthes; class Cestoda; order Cyclophyllidea; family Taeniidae; genus Echinococcus; species Echinococcus granulosus. The sequence goes on along the minus strand of NW_020170656.1, from coordinate 2,757 downwards.
GTTAAGGGACCAATAAGCTACCTGGGAGGTTGCCTGTTTGGTCTTGCAACTATTCGGCAAAAGTATTCGCACAAATTATGCCTTATGGCGAGTCACAACGATTTCAAAACTGCAAAAACCAGCTGCGAGTCCAGTCCACGGAGATGTCAAAGGGTTTCAAGGTTCAAACTACTACTCACGCCTTCAACATCAACAATAAGGTGCATTTGAGACGCACACAGAAACCACTCGATGCATACCGTTGTTTAGAGAGAGCTCTTCAATTGGTGAGTGACCAGATTCCACAAATCAAGGCATGATTAAAGTCACGACGAATAGTATTTCCAGCACCACTGGTACCATTCTATCGGGAATACTTACGTCGTCATTAAAACAAGAAGGGCTCAATCACATGACTACAATATGGCTTTAAAAGACTCGCTGATGCAAGAGACAACTAAGCAACTCATAACACGAAGAAATACACCCTTTCAACATACCACGTAAAGTGATGTAATGGAAGACGGGGAGACAAATTAAGGCTCTGATAGTCTACACGTCGAAAACTTGATCAGCTTATTTTAAATGGATAAAACATATTCTTGCACGGGGGAAGCAATCCATACAAAGTGAGCAGATTTCCATGAATGACCCAAAACGTGGGTTATTAAGACAAACAAACTAAACGTATCCGTGAGTCATTGACAGCCCACCTTCCAAGGGATGCTAATCTTCTCAAGGAAGAGGTCGTGCAATTGTTGTCTGACGGAGTAGAGACTGACGAAACGCTCCGTGATTATGCCGCCCCGGGCACGGCGAACCCAGTGCCGATGCAGCTCATCGCCGGAGTTGGACTCCTTCACATTTGTACTTTGAGAATGACCGCTACGATTGAAGAGCTGTCGTCGGATAACTGCAATTATTTATGTTAGATACAAACTAAGTAAACTAATTAACTAAACGCTCCAAAAATATAATCCGTGCAACAAAGAATGTAGTAGATTCTTGGGAGGGGAAGAGGAAATATGAAAAACGAGAAGTAAGGGTAAGCTGACCTGTAATAAGAGTCGGAACCGAGTACGAGGCCGACCACGTAAAGGACGGTGGAGAGCGCACGACCGTAAGCGTTGGGAGAAACATCGGCGCGGTCCTTGAGGCCCATGGCAACATCCACCTTGGCACTGTCCTTACTGCCGAACCGAAAAACCGAAGAGCGTAGCAATCACTGCATGTGCATGACTGTGCTACTGAAATGGAAAAGTGGAGAGGTTCCATGTGCTCTACGGTTACGATTCTGGTAAAGGCAGTGTGGGCCTGAA
>NW_020170656.1:0-1359 GCF_000524195.1 Echinococcus granulosus | reverse complement strand
CTCAGAAAACTCGAACGCAGCTTAAGGTACTTAATGAAGTAGAGAAGAATTAAACACACGAGTTGTTGCTCAGATGAAACGCTCACATGTGGGCCTGCTATTGACTGTTACGTCGAGGGGGTTTAGCGTGATGTCCGCGAGTGAAGGGAAGAAGCGCAGTAGCAGCAAATGCCATTCAATATGCTCAATTGCATTTGCACAAATAAAACCAGCATTTTAGCATACTTGTCCTTCCTTTTTTACACAATTTTGTTTGGTCACTTCTTTTGTAAATTGTACCAACTACTTGATATCGACAAAGGCGTCCAGCAGGTAGACATGCAACAACCTCGTAGTTAAAGTCAGGACGCATAGTTACGATCCTTTGGGAGATCATGGAAGAAGTTGTGCGCTGTCACTAGCTGTAGCATCCAACATCGTTCTACACGCTAGAGAACTACCAGAGAAGAGTGCAAGTCACTTTTATCAGTCCCCATGCTCCCTTTCGCATAACGTCAGGTTAAAAGGTCAATAGGTCCTTCAAATGTCGTACTTGTGATGGGCTATAAAGAGACGAAAAACTGTTAACAATTTATAATAAACTGTTGTCTTTTTATATTACTCTTAAAAGAAAACTTTTAAATGTTTAAATTATGATGCGGATAAAACAATAGGAAAACTGGGCACTATATGTCGCATGTATTGTGGTGATTTGCCCTCCACCAGTCTGTATGTGATAATTTAGTGCAACAGCATAGTGATATGCGTGAGGCAGAATAATAGTTGACCAAGACGCATCACTTTCTCGATTTGACAGTGCCTACTGTGCATTACGTTAGGGAATCTAGGAACAGGGAACATTTTTGCTTAAAGGCCCGATTTCTCATTTGTCCCTAAGCGATGATCAGTGTGTTCGCTTCCATTGTGCTCGCATTTGACCGGGTCATCATTGAGGTGCCTCTCAAGCTAATTATAGCGAGAAATGTGCTAACCTTCTATCGTTTGGAGGGAAGGTGTCAAGCACAAGGATAGAAGCTGGATGATGATATGCTAATCCATTCTGCACTACGATACCAAAATCTGAAATTAAGTAAGGAAGTGATTTTAGCTTTAAGACTTCCTTTAATCGGACTAAAATGAGCAGGAGTATTTACAAGCTGTCCTTGCCGCCCCACCTTTATTTAAAGCTGGTAAATCTTGTGCAAGAAAAGATGTGGGTGATACACAAAAGATTATTGATGCCGATGATGACAAATCTCTCTATGGTAGGCAGAACATTTGTAAAAAGTTGTGGGTTAGCATGCATTGGTTTTTTTGACTGTTATTTTTAGGCTGTGAATTTCTTCCGTATGTTGTGCTTAAATTTTGAATCACTTTCCA
>NW_020170657.1:34727-38777 GCF_000524195.1 Echinococcus granulosus | reverse complement strand
TTTCAGCATTCACAGTGGTCACGCTGTCGAGAGTGATAGAATTCGACCCTGATCCATTCGACTCACCTTCGTCTCTATCTTCCTCACTTCTCATGAATTCCGACTCGTTTCTACAAATTTTGGAAAAAAAACAAGAGTTTCTCATAATATAATTGGAAAGACAAGGACAATCAATGTTTGGATTGATGCTCATAATAGCTGTCCATCCACCTCCACTTTTGACAAGGAGACGGAATTCTGAAAAATTAGGGAATACTAGTTGCCTATAAAAACTTTGCTAATATTCAAAAAAAACGAAAAAATGAAGAAAATTAACTATAAGGAATTCGCTGCGATATTGCCCCATAAAAAAGGCGATGAGGAAACGGATTTTTAACTTCTGGAGTCCCACCTAGGGCATTCGCCTCCCCCCACAAACTCGATATATATGTTCATACTTTAGCATAAGAGACTAGGCTGCAAGTTTGCTTCCGATTCGGCTAGAACCGTTAAAATGCCCTCAAGTGGTGAGCCTATCGTTTCAACAGGCGTATTCTTGCTCGTGATTGAAGCGCCGGCAATGAATAAGTAAAAAGTGCAACTCCTTCTCCCTCGTCACAACTTCAAAGCGACTGGAAACACTGGGATCAGCAGACACCGTCTCGCCGTGAGAAAAAAGCAACAGAGTAGCTAAACAAACGCACTTTGTATCAGCATTCAATTATTCAAACCTGTGCATTGTAAAACTATGAGCCCAACAAACCACAATAATTGCTATCTAAGCTCGCATGCCACTGTATACTTCAAAAAAAGCATATAATTAAAAATTCCCAAGTATTACTTTGCTCTCTAGGCCCATGAATAGAACGCACAACCAAAGTTCACTAACCACGGCATCACCAAGGTCCAAACCTTCATATGTGCCGCTTAAAACGTCCACAGGTTATTTGACTTGGAAAAAATTAACAATATAAGTTTTGCGCAAATTACTTTTATTGCTAATACCCTAACTTTAATGCGTTCTTATTTATATTTGTAGGCCTAATACAAGCAAAAAGCATGCCAGTAAAAATTAATTTAACCAAATACTTTCATTTTTCGTAAGAGCCTATTAAAACCTTATTCAAATACTTCAAGCATTTCTTGCGACATTTTTTGCATACTGCATGCTCCTAAATTTTTACTAAGTTGGCATTTGGGTATATCCCTGGGATTGTTCTCATTATTTGTAAGCAATTGTGCTGTGCACTTCGGTCTTTGTAAAAGTGAACGTTTTCAATCTTCCTTTAAGTCATAATAACCCAAAGCAGTACTGGATGTCACACATCACTAATATGCATAAGTTCTGGAAAGCTGCTAGCATGGGCTGATGTCCATCTTATCATTTGAAGAATTAAAGTAGCATACTGCTTGAATTCCATGCAACAATAAAATCACAGAGCACTAAGAATTAATCAGCTCGACCTTTGTTAAATGCAATCAACATTTCGTTCATTTCGTAATTGCGATTAGTTCCCACGTATTGACTCTAGCGTAAATTTTATGCAGCAATCGCAGAGACTTCGTTGTCATTTGACTTCATTACCATGGCCCACCAGGCTACATTCAATCCTGCCTGCAGACTTCTAACCTTCCCTCAATTCAATGCTGCGACCACCTGTGTGGTGGTATTGCAATCAATTCAGTGTCCTTTTTCTTCCATTATTCCTTTGGTAAGCGTAAACAGATTGATTGAAGCCTTTTTTATTAATGGCATTATAAATGGGGCACAGTGACCAAGATTGTCTTTTTAAAGAGCACACTCTTCTGGAGGGCAAATAACGTCAAATTTTTGACGAAATTCGAATTTGCTGATCACCCCTTGCCTAAACAATACATTTGCGCAAGCAGGTCTTGCATGGTCCCTTCGCCTTCAGTGCTACCCCCCAATGCCACTCTCATGGACGGTCTCCACATGCCATTTCACAATAACATCTTATCCTTTCAGCATTCACAGTGGTCACGCTGTCGAGAGTGATAGAATTCGACCCTGATCCATTCGACTCACCTTCGTCTCTATCTTCCTCACTTCTCATGAATTCCGACTCGTTTCTACAAATTTTGGAAAAAAAACAAGAGTTTCTCATAATATAATTGGAAAGACAAGGACAATCAATGTTTGGATTGATGCTCATAATAGCTGTCCATCCACCTCCACTTTTGACAAGGAGACGGAATTCTGAAAAATTAGGGAATACTAGTTGCCTATAAAAACTTTGCTAATATTCAAAAAAAACGAAAAAATGAAGAAAATTAACTATAAGGAATTCGCTGCGATATTGCCCCATAAAAAAGGCGATGAGGAAACGGATTTTTAACTTCTGGAGTCCCACCTAGGGCATTCGCCTCCCCCCACAAACTCGATATATATGTTCATACTTTAGCATAAGAGACTAGGCTGCAAGTTTGCTTCCGATTCGGCTAGAACCGTTAAAATGCCCTCAAGTGGTGAGCCTATCGTTTCAACAGGCGTATTCTTGCTCGTGATTGAAGCGCCGGCAATGAATAAGTAAAAAGTGCAACTCCTTCTCCCTCGTCACAACTTCAAAGCGACTGGAAACACTGGGATCAGCAGACACCGTCTCGCCGTGAGAAAAAAGCAACAGAGTAGCTAAACAAACGCACTTTGTATCAGCATTCAATTATTCAAACCTGTGCATTGTAAAACTATGAGCCCAACAAACCACAATAATTGCTATCTAAGCTCGCATGCCACTGTATACTTCAAAAAAAGCATATAATTAAAAATTCCCAAGTATTACTTTGCTCTCTAGGCCCATGAATAGAACGCACAACCAAAGTTCACTAACCACGGCATCACCAAGGTCCAAACCTTCATATGTGCCGCTTAAAACGTCCACAGGTTATTTGACTTGGAAAAAATTAACAATATAAGTTTTGCGCAAATTACTTTTATTGCTAATACCCTAACTTTAATGCGTTCTTATTTATATTTGTAGGCCTAATACAAGCAAAAAGCATGCCAGTAAAAATTAATTTAACCAAATACTTTCATTTTTCGTAAGAGCCTATTAAAACCTTATTCAAATACTTCAAGCATTTCTTGCGACATTTTTTGCATACTGCATGCTCCTAAATTTTTACTAAGTTGGCATTTGGGTATATCCCTGGGATTGTTCTCATTATTTGTAAGCAATTGTGCTGTGCACTTCGGTCTTTGTAAAAGTGAACGTTTTCAATCTTCCTTTAAGTCATAATAACCCAAAGCAGTACTGGATGTCACACATCACTAATATGCATAAGTTCTGGAAAGCTGCTAGCATGGGCTGATGTCCATCTTATCATTTGAAGAATTAAAGTAGCATACTGCTTGAATTCCATGCAACAATAAAATCACAGAGCACTAAGAATTAATCAGCTCGACCTTTGTTAAATGCAATCAACATTTCGTTCATTTCGTAATTGCGATTAGTTCCCACGTATTGACTCTAGCGTAAATTTTATGCAGCAATCGCAGAGACTTCGTTGTCATTTGACTTCATTACCATGGCCCACCAGGCTACATTCAATCCTGCCTGCAGACTTCTAACCTTCCCTCAATTCAATGCTGCGACCACCTGTGTGGTGGTATTGCAATCAATTCAGTGTCCTTTTTCTTCCATTATTCCTTTGGTAAGCGTAAACAGATTGATTGAAGCCTTTTTTATTAATGGCATTATAAATGGGGCACAGTGACCAAGATTGTCTTTTTAAAGAGCACACTCTTCTGGAGGGCAAATAACGTCAAATTTTTGACGAAATTCGAATTTGCTGATCACCCCTTGCCTAAACAATACATTTGCGCAAGCAGGTCTTGCATGGTCCCTTCGCCTTCAGTGCTACCCCCCAATGCCACTCTCATGGACGGTCTCCACATGCCATTTCACAATAACATCTTATCCTACAGGTGGTGTACCTTTGCATGGCCACCTTTCACTGCGATACACGACGACTGACTAGGAATGGAGTCGAAGCATTTTGTAATTAATGAGATGACTTTTATCACTCAGAGTGTGTATTGTCCCATGGATG
>NW_020170657.1:30523-34627 GCF_000524195.1 Echinococcus granulosus | reverse complement strand
CATCAGCCATGCATCAGCCTCTAGAGAAGTAGCAGGTCCCCTTCCTGATAGATGTTAGTCTCACCGCTTATCATTTTACCGAATCTAAGTAGCATATGCAAGTCGTATGTGTTCCCATGAGGTGTTGGAATTTTCTTTCCAATCTGAGATACTGTGGACTTCTACTTCCTCAGTGAAAGCCTCCAACAGACAGACCAGAGTGCACTTTCTACTTTTCATCTGCCCATTACTTCATGGATATGCAAGTGATGTGCGTTTCTTTAAACATATCAAGTGTTTTGAACAGTTTAGCAAAGAATCTACTTCCCAACTTAGCGTGTTGATCAATATGCACGGTAAAGTAAAACAATCATCTGTACTAATGATTCGGAAACCATTAGGTGATCAGAAGACATAACACCTTCCTAATGCGCTGACACCTCATTCCCTACAGATATTTTCCGCCCTTCCTGACATATCTGTCTGGTCGTTCTTCTGTTTGCGAAGTCATATCCATCGCTGTGGGTTTGTAAGAGGATGAGAGGGATTTCTCATATGCGTTGCGAATTTCGCCAATCGTATTTAGAGGGCTGAATTTGGAATATTGTATTTACAGCATCACAATCTGTTTCAATCATGACTGCTTTGCGATACGGAGAGTCTACATTATTATGCATATTTTCTTTCTATACTGCACTGTAAAATCTTACCGTTGCGGCTTCTTGCACCAATGTGCAGCTGAATTGTCTATCTCCCTCATTGTATTCTACCAAGTCACGGCCTAGTGATCTGTTCACATTATACTTCTTTACATTTTCAGACAATGTCTAAACTGCCTAACCACTCCAAAAATTAGTGGTCGGTTTGCATTGCACCTTGTGTCGGCTTTTGTTAAAATTGAGTACTTGAGAAGGCGATGACGTGTTTTCTTCCTCAACTCCCTTGCTGTGAGAGTACACTGTCCATGGCCGCATCACTAGCGTCAACATACAGCTCAACATTGTGAGGTGCTTCACTCAAAGTTGGGTAAGGCTGGAATTGAGTGGGACAAGGTATTCGTTGCAGCTCTTTATCACGCCTTGCCATGCTCCTTCAACAACTTGACATGCCTTTACGACCGCTTTTCTGTCATTTTTGCATAGTACCCGCGGTCTTCTCAAAACCTTAAATAAAATGCAGGTAGTAACTTGGCAAACTACAGAAACCACTGAGTTGCGTCTAAATGGTTGGTGTCTGTCTTGTCCTCATTTGCTTCGTCCGATCTTTTGCAACTACCATCCCATTCGACAAATCAGTGCTTTCCGAAGAAGCTGACCAAGCGCTGCAGAAAAAGGCATGACTTTGGGTTTGAGGTAAGCTTTGTGTCTCTCATTTTGTCATTCACAATTCCAAATTGGGCGTTATGCCCTCGAACATTTCTCCTAGAGTCGAGAATAAAATCGAGATATACTCTACAATGTTTGGGTTATGTGGCGAATAATGCGATTGGTATCAGGCGTCGGAAGTTGGCCGCTGAGTTAGAGTCCAGAAGGAATTGTCAGGAATTCGTAGATCCCATTTAGTGATGTGAAGGCTGTCTTCCTTTTGGCCTTTTAGTCACCTATGCTTGCCAGTATTCTGATTTAATGTGTAAGGTGTGGAACCAGTTGGACCCATGCAGGGACCTTGCGAATAAGTTATTTGGGGTAGTGGAAAGGCGTCCTTCTTCGTTACTGTGTTCAACTCTTTCTAGTCGACACACTGCCTCAGGTTAACAGTATCCTTCTCTACCAATGTGACTTCAGAGTTCTGTGATGACTTTGAGGGTTTTGAGACCTCCTTTCAAATCAATTCTCTGATTATACGGTTGCCTTCCGGTAAAGGCGGTAATATGCATCCGGGTGACTGCCAAATAAGGCTAGTTTCACCAGTATCTATGAATTGCCTCACGGTACTTCGTTGTCCAACACTGCCTGAATAGCAGTTCTTATTACATCTGATGTGGTTTGCTACAACTCGTGCATTATTCACGGGTTGTGAGTGAGTGTGGCATCAAGAAGAAGGCATAGAACATGAATGGATATTCTAATTGCCTAGATGCTGAGGCACTGCAGGTCTCAGACCGTTTGTAAAGGTTTGTGCAGTTGTTCAGTTATTCCATGATTCTTTACTACTTATTTTCGGATGTGTCTAGAAATAATGGCCTTTATTCCACATATTAAGTTTACGCCATTTGGATTTGACACGAGCCAAAATGTTCATCAATTTGTTCCGTACATCTTACTTTGATTAGTACCCAGAAAAATTTGATCAGCAATCTTCCTCATAGTCAGATCACGAATCTGGCCAATAAAACTAACACTTGAAGAAATCAGGAGGCCAGTACTGCTATTATGTAGAGGATCAAATAAAAAATGGTAAGATTAGAAAAGCAATTTGATCACATGCAGTGGTTTTACATATCAAATTAGCGTAGACATTTAATACCAAACATACCTGCTGTTGCATTAACTTTAATAAGGCGTTTGTATTTAAGATAACCGCTAACGTATCTGCTTGGAAACACTTATCGGCCAACCTTGCTGAGTTATGTAGCCTAAATAATCTTGCAAGAGTTGCATGCACATCTCCAAATTAAGTTCCTTTTCCGTATTCTTACCGAATGTCACAAGAGGGTAGCCACAATAGCACTTGTGAATAGAATTACTAGAGACGTGCATATCCATTTGAATTGGCTTAGCGGTCAGTTAGAGTCAAAAAGAGGGTAGGGGAACACCGCCCCATTGAATGTCTACGACTGATGGAATTGGATATGAGTGAGAAGGCAGGCCAATTGATACAATGAGCAGTGCCGTTGCAACTACTCCACCGCTACATCAAGGAAGGCAAAGCCAATGCGTAAATATTCGAAATAATTTTTGCATCTCTAACTAAAAGACTAGGATTTAGCATTTACGACTTGATTCATGTTGCAAGACCTCGAAAAAGGCATTTTGCTATTCCCTTTCATTGGAGGAATTCTTATCGCTTGTGAAGTTTTTCTTCTGACAGTCGTAGGGAACAGAACACAAAAATCTTAAATTGATTTAAGTTATTTCAGCTTCGAGTATATTTGCATGCACATGCCAATGCTACCGACGTCTCGCTGCTAAATTCAACAAGTAGCGGTGACACCCACTCCTCAGCCAATCACATCATTGAGCGCACGACATCGGACATCACTCTTCCTTCTGATTGGTCTGTGTTGTCGCACCAGAGTATCATGCCATCTGCGTCAATTAAACCAAAAGAAGGACACGGTATAATGAATTGTCATGCTAATCGGTAACTTGTCGAACAAACAGCCTTTCGGGAGTTTAAATGCCCATATGGACAGCTTACAAGGGGGAAAAAGAATTTTGCAAAAAAAAACAACAATTATCTGAGCATTCTTTCCCTCAACATGGATTTCGGCATGAGTTAGAAAACATTTCTGACTTGTTATTTAACCTGAAGCATGCCTCCCTCAGGAGTTGCTAATTTTTAAAACTTGAGACAGTGATTTGGAAACACACTTAAAGGAATAGAAACCAAGTTACTAAATCGTCTCTCATGTGCATGCGTAGCACATGCCGCTAGAAATAAGCGAGTTTCTGTGAGACAAAAGTGACCACTGAGATCAGAATGTTTGAAGCTGTTACAAATCCATGCATTTGGCACTATCTCATCAAATTAGATCTTATGCCATTTAGGGATTTATACCTCTCTAGCCTTAGTAAACGAGTAGGGTAGAATATGGAATCAGGCAAATAACTAATCCAAGTGGGAAATCGCAACTTGTGTACTTCTTGCAGTTTTTGTGGTAAAGTAATTAAACAAAGGGAGACATAAACAGAAAAGTAGAAACCTGGCATGTAGCGACTTAAATGGTGCAGTAACAATAGCGATGTGAGTGTCACTGAGTGATGAAGACGGCCATCAATTAACGAAGGGTATCTCATAAAAGGAAGAGAACAAAAACGCTAGATTGTTTTTTTGTTAATTTTCGGTAATTTACGCCTTTGTTCCTGCATATAGCTAACAAAATAATGATTGCTTTTATTGTAAACATCCGGCATATTTGTGCTATGTGATTGAACTGTGAAGGCTGCGAGAATATTTCTATGA
>NW_020170657.1:28275-30423 GCF_000524195.1 Echinococcus granulosus | reverse complement strand
TTAAGGCTTTACTATCAAAACCCTAACCACATCCAGTTTCTATTCGTGATGTTGGTAAATAGATGATTTTTGCCTCGATATAGATCCGAATAAACAAGGTTCTGACCAAATACATTTCCAAATTTCTGTTCTCTTCTCCTAAAGTAGGAAACGCATTAATAACCCATGACATCTTTTGATGATCGCTTTACAGATTAAATGACTTCCTTTCTCACCAATATCGACATCAAATATTAGCAGGACCGTTGCACTACGCTAAACCACCTTTGCGGTGAAGTAGACTTTGAACAGTTTATGTAATTTGAATCAACCATTCACATATCCTGGCAAGTTCATAGGCTATATCAAGAAAATAACTGGAACATTCAAACCTTTCGATTGTTTATTCATCACATTCACCCCATCACCTATAACTTCCTGGTCGAATCCAAGCTAGATGATTAGTCGAATTTCGTTTTGCAATGGCAAGGAGGCTGCTGCAAATTACTTCGAGTGCCCGCTCACGGCTCACTAAGAATAGTGTATTCTCCAAGTTCTTATTATAAGGCAACACCAACATTTTGTCGGTCATATGACAAGGTGCTCTTGCTTAGGCATGGAGTGTATTTTTAACGTCAATAAAATGTAGGTCGCCAAAATAGAAGGTGCCACAAAGCAGTTCAGACAGATGTTTACGTGGATGAAAGGAGCCCTATGGAAACATTTGATTTAAAGTTTATCAGATCGCAGCAAATACTCAATTTCATCCCTCATAGAGGTGAGTTAATATTGAGAAGAATAGAAAGGAACCAACGCAATCCATGAAATAGCTGAAATTCCTGATGAACGCCTGCGGGAAAAGGGAGGTGAGAATAGGACAGGAGGAAGCAGAATGTAAGGCGCTATTCAAAGAAGGGAGAAAAGAGCAGGATGGCGAAAGAAGTGAAGAATGAGGAGACACCTGCAGTGAATGATGATAAGCTTGATGAGAAAGCAAAACAAATAGGAGGGGCGTTTTGCTACAGTGGAGACGTCCACACTACCTCTCGTCATATTGCATGCCGGTAGTGACAATTTATTCTCTCATCGTGCATTAGCTGCATTCTGCAACGACGCCTATCGTGCCTTCGTCCTGGTTCAGAAGAGGTGTTGTCCAAATACCGTGCTAGTAGAGAGCTTTGCAAGCCGTAGGCACTCGCTCCGTTTCATCCTATCCCAGACAATCCTCTCTCCAAACCTTCTCTCCACTTACTGTTGGACTACTGCTGGGTGGAAGAAAGAGTGGAAGGGGCTGCAGCTGCTTGAGAATGGCGTGGATTGTCATATCGATCCAAAGTGGTGACGAAATGGAGCAGCTGCTTCTGCTGATGCTCCATCAACACTCTGACATAAACAGTGCAGGCGGATGTTACCGTAAGAATCAAAAAAATCCAAACCTAGACTTGCAAGAATAGAAGTTTGCCTTGCTGTAGCTGATATTATTTCCAGATTTTGGAGAGAGCTTGTGAAACCTAATTGCAACACCTAAACAATTTAATACAAGGTTCTTGTTTGCAGCTTTATAAAAACAATTTTTTACTAAATTGGCAGTTGGATTTATCTCCTGAATAGTTTCCATCATTTATGAACAATGGTGTTTCGCTTTTTGCTTTAAGCAAAAGCGAACGTCTTTAGCCCTCTCTGAATACATGACGAGACGAAGTGCTTTCGTATATCACACATTACTGATGTGTAAAAGTTCTGCAACGCTGCTAGCATGGACCGATGTTTATCCCACAATTGGAGGAGGCAAAGTGTCTTATTACTTTATTTCAACATAGTAATAGAAACGCAGAGAATGGAAATTTAAGAAACATGATCACTGTCGAATGCACTCATACATTACATACTTGCATTTAGCTCCCACGCATCAACTGTAGGGTGAAGTTCATGTAAATATAGTAGCGATTTATTTTGTCGTTTGACTTCGTTACCATGGCTCATCAGGCTCCACAGCTTGTGCTTCTCTTCTGCATGTCCATTCAGTCCTGCCTATACACTTCTAACCTTCCTCCACACTAACGCCACAGCCCCTGCGTGATCATGTTGTAGTCGATTCGATGTCTTTCTCTTCCCTTAATTCTTTGAACATATAGAATGATTAGATAGGGTCGTTCATTGTTCATGGTG
>NW_020170657.1:26902-28175 GCF_000524195.1 Echinococcus granulosus | reverse complement strand
CGCCTAAAGTATTCATTAAGTCACTTCATATATTGAACACTGCCCCAGATGCTGTTCTCATGGGCAGTCTGCACTTGCTATTTTAGTTAGTGCACATACCACACCTTCGTAACCGACAGATGGTATAGCTTTGCAAGGCCACATTTTAGTGTGATGCACGGTGGTTGGTTGAGGATGGAATTGTGCATTGTGGCCGAAGTATTTAGTTGGTGTGATAACTTTCATCACTCGGAGTGTGTATTTGCCCTATGGATGATGGAAGTTGCGGTGTACTCCGGGGAGCAGCATTGGCCTATATAGCAGTACTACATCCCCTTCCTGATAGATGTTAGTCTCACTGTGTTTGTCACATCATCCCTTCTGTCTAGTGCATGAGGGTCGTATGTGTTTCCATGAGATGTTGAAAGTTTGCCTAATCCCTCCTTTAGTCGAAGTGCATACTTTGAGTTATTGTGGAATGCTACTTCTGTGTTTGATAAGGAAATATCGGCTAGAAATCTTCTTTTTTGAACCGTGAACACCTTACACGGTGGAATGCTAGCTGATGCATAAGCAGTAGCTGCGTACATAAATGGGTTCCACAAACGCTTAAATCCTAGTTATTTTATGAAACGTCTGGTATTCACGCATAAAGTGGTCCCAAATTAATCACTGCATTCCCCTTTTCCTACAAAAGACGTTGGTCCACTTGATCAAGATGCACACCAAACTTAGAGCTTTTACAAACATTGGGACAGTAATATCACTGAGGCAGAAAGTGAATTCCGTGACCTTTATTGTCGACATGCTGTTGCACATGTGTGTTACAATGTTTGACTTCCAGTCCAGCAGATGTCGAGAAGTTCGTTGACCTTCGCATCCAAGTGGGTACTACTGAAATCACGAGGGGAAGGGGGCTGGAGAAGGAGAGGGGATGAATGAACCAGCTTTTGACATTTTCAAAAGATTCCCACTTCCGAGTAATTTAGCTAATAAGAAAAAATTTTACATTTAACAGATAGTTAGGCGTTGCTGAAATGCACTGTGCGAATTTGAGAGCTATCAAAGGAGTTATTTTCGGGATTTCAATCTCAATGTCACTCAAGCGCGTAAAGGATATTTAACAGAATATAAGCAGCAAACATGCATCAGAGATCTGCTCTGTGATGCATAATTTGTGAAAGATAAATAGGCGCACAATATCTTGTATAAATTGCACTCGCAATTTGACAATCAGCTGCCAGTCACATGTTGGTGATTTTCAAATGGCGAAGCAATTGATGCACACCAAGTC
>NW_020170657.1:25626-26802 GCF_000524195.1 Echinococcus granulosus | reverse complement strand
CAGCCTTCTCTTTTATGAGTTACTTTGAAAAACAATCGACACAGGTATTGAAATCATTAACTTTTTCCAAATGTGGAACTGAATTGACCTCGTGGATATTCATCGCACGGTCACCCATGGCGATTAACACAATAGTTCTTTTTCATTGAGTAATCGGCGTTGTCCATTTCCCAAACAATATCATCATCCTCGGCGCTACCACTATCTTGTTGCTGTCAAATGCTCATATAATTCAAAGTCAGTTTCTCATTTTGATGAACAAAGTTTGCTGAAGTAGTTTGCCTCGGTAGAATTGACCACCAACTCCATCGGGGATTACAACGAACGCGAGAGAGAGACTGCGCTTGACTCTTCGAATTGTTTGAACATTGAAAATATTGAAACTGAGCCCACTTTTGAGCTACAGAGCGACTGGTTTTTCATCGTCTGGCGAGAACAGCCTAAACAAAAGAAAAAAACCACGCAGCAAATGCCAATTTCTTCTTGAATGATTGGGAGGTAAGATGGCTTTTGCCTTGTAACACTCAGTAATCACTCGAGGTCAAAAGCGAATTGGTCTCTAAATAGCTGTAAATGTACTTGCTGCAGGCGGCGTGTGCTCTCAGCGCGCGCTCAGTAGCTGACTCATCGGCGTTAATCGATAGACCGATCGATCGGTAGGAACATTCGCTTTGCAATTTTCGCGCATTGGTTGGCTGCATGGGCAGCAGATGTGATGCAGGGAACACACCAGCGCACATTATATGGAAGTGCGCAAGGCCGACATTACCGGCGGTGGTGGCAGCGACGGCAAGGCAAACCAATCCAAGGGGACAATTTTTCTCATCTTTTTAGCAGATTGCAACTTTTGATGTGTGGTGGAGTAAAGCCTCTCCTCTGCTGATGTCCACATTGGCGAGAACTGATTCCAGGCGAATCCCTGATAGCTCTCCATCTCATTCCTCCCTCCTAGTTACCGCTGGACCTCGTCTATTATATAGCTGACGGAGTGTACTGTTTTCGAGACCTAAACAAATAATTAGCAATCTAAAAGGTGCGTAAAATTCCCAATGGAAGGCTGCTTCATTACGGTACCTGTAGTTTTTGATGCATATATGCATTAGTTTAAATGAATTCACCTCACTACGCAGTTGAGATGCATATTGTGATTTATTTCACCATTTGGTTTTTTAAGTT
>NW_020170657.1:23887-25526 GCF_000524195.1 Echinococcus granulosus | reverse complement strand
GAGTCAGTCAGTCATATCTCGACTCGTCTCATTTCCTCTTCTCTGGTCTAGTCTCACAAGGATGTTGGACACATGTGCCTTGGAGCAGTTGCGTGTTGCGTGACCATGAAACCATCACTTCATCGGCCGAGCGAAGCTTGCATCTCACTAGCGCTCCCACTGGTAATTTTGTCAGTTTCGTGTGACATCAACTGGTGTTGTCTAAATACCGTGCTAGTAGAGAGCTTTGCAAGCCGTAGGCACTCGCTCCGTTTCATCCCATTCCAGATAATCCCCTCTCCCAACCTCCTCTCCACTCATCGTTGGATTACTGCTGGGTGGGAAAAAGAGTGGAAGGGGCTGCAGCTGCCTGAGAATGGCGTGGATTGTCATAATGATCCAAAGTGGTGACGAAATGGAACAGCTGCTTCTGCTGATGCTCCATCAGCACTCTGACATGAACAGTGGAGGCGGATGCTACCGACCGCTGAATGCTGCTACTTGCAGCACCTTGCTCAACGCATTAAGCATGTTGGCACGATATGTAAGCGCCTCCATTAATCCGTGTTCCCTTCACAAGCCGTTGCAGCCCTATCGACATCGACTTTGTCCCCCGACTCCACGCAATACAACGTGTCATCTGCGTGCACTTCCAGCCAAGCCTCCAGGTGCCCTCGCTTTGGTGCCTTCTCTCCGTGAAGCAGATTCGCATTGACCGCAGCAATGACAGGAAAACTGGTCACCTAGACAGACGAATCCCGTGGTGGAAGCGACATCATGGCGTCCCTCTTTACTGGCAACATGGCTGCCGAGTGCACCAGCAGCTTTCAATCGCACACTAATTGAAGGAAAGAAAGGAAGAAGAGAAGAGATGGGATGATGGTGAAGGCGAACGTGAATGAGCATATGCGTGCGAACGCGATCCTCTTCTCAAAGCAGTGGAAAGTGCTTTCAACACTTTGTGAAAGTATAGGCAATCGAAGTGGCGATGGCAAAGACGCCTTACCTCCTATGCAAACCGCACAAGTGTGTCAAGTGTTCTGCCACCCATCACCTAGATGCATGGAAATCTACTCCTCTATTCATTCCATGACAATTCTTTGCCATGCATTGGACTCAATCTGCAATACTTGCATGCCGAGTGGTGCGTTGCAATCAGTCAAGGCAATTCGAGCTTCACACTCAACAAAATGACCTGCGAATCTTTCGTCGTGAACGAATGCAGCAAAAGTAGTCGCCTTCCCCACACCGTGTATATCCTGCCCACTCCTCACCCACCTCCTCAATGCCATCCTTTTCACACAGCGCTGCATGTATGAGCAGGTACCAAAAACTGACACCGATTACATGTCACTCAACTGACGTGTCACTTATAACTCAATTATCAAGGCGTTACATTAACCAGAAAGACAGCCTTACTAACCTTGCATGTCGTGACGTTGGTGACCAGTATTCCCTCCATTCGATGTCCGGTGGACCATTCATTCAATGTCGATGTTGGTGTCGGTGTCTGCGTACATTTGCTCCAAGTGCAGCTACTTGGGCCCTCAATCGTCTCCATCTCACACGACTCCTTCCACGGGATTTCGTCACATTCCCATCCTCGCAATTCTCCTCGGACACCTCCTCCTCCTCCACCTCTTTCGCCATTCTGCCATTC
>NW_020170657.1:22737-23787 GCF_000524195.1 Echinococcus granulosus | reverse complement strand
CCACGTACGTGACCTACAGTGCTGCCTGAGAAGGTGCCAGTTGCTCGTAACGTGCCACGCAGTCCGCCACGGCTGTTTCATGAGCCCATGGCGACACGCTCAGTGTCGGTAAGGACGTCTGCCTCTCTGCTGCAGCTGTTGTTGATGTTGAATGCTGTGGGATATAAAAGACACCGACAAATCTCATGCATCTAATCCTCCAGCAGCGCTGCGTCTGTTTTGGTTCTACATCCACATTTATTTGCCTTCAAATATCTCCACGAATTAAGAGGTCTAACATAAGTGAATTGGCCAACAAAAAGACGGATGAATTGGTGGATGGATGAAAACGGGATGGATAAACAGATGGATTAATGGACGGATGAATGATCAGACTAAGGGATTTGGTTCTAAATTTTGTTGTTAATGGAAGGATCGTTTCTGTCACATCATATCCTATGCAAATGGAGCCAACTCGAGACATATCTTTTCCACTAAATAAAACTGACTGTTTCAAACCCCGGTTAGGCGGCAAAAAATCCATTCGAATTGGAAAGATGAATTAACAACGGATAAATCCATGGAAATCCTTCAAAAATGGCATATCTATCATGGCATATTCTGCAATATGGTTATTTCCAAAAAGGGTTTTAAGGAAACAACAGGACAGACAGGCCTTAACATCAAAAGTGCATTCCAGAAGATCCATTCCAAGGGCAAAAGTTTCGGTCTACTTCAAAAGCGGCCGCATTAGAACCGTTCACCTACATCAACAACGCGATCGCATAACGTTCCCACTTCAGCATCAAACCATACGAAATGACATATTAGCAAGGCAGTGGAACTGGGGAGAAAGTCAGATTATGCTGCATAAATTAATTGCTTGCGTGCTTTATCCCCATGCACTAAAACGATTCAATTGGTCTTAAAAAAACCCACTTCGGCTTTTATCTTGACGAAGTGAAGGGGGAGTGTGCATTTAAGCAACCATAAACATTTATCAACAAAGATGTGCCCAATGAGCACTCCCACACAGCAAGATGATCTTCAACTGATTACACTTCATTTCTA
>NW_020170657.1:21387-22637 GCF_000524195.1 Echinococcus granulosus | reverse complement strand
TAAAGCAAGGGAATGCAGTGATCAATTTGGGACAATTTTATGTGTGAATAGCACAGGTTCCATAAAATAACTAGGATTTAAGCTTTTGTGGAACCCATTTATGTACGGAGCTACTGCTTATGCATCAGCTAGCATTCCACTGGGTAAGATGTTCACGGTTCAAAAAAAAGGAATTCTAACCGATATTTCCCTATAAAACACAGAAGTAGCATTCCACAATAACTCAAAGTATGCACTTCGACTAAAGGAAGGATTAGGCAAACTTTCAACATCTCATTGAAGCACACACGACCCTCATGCACTAGACAGAAGGGATGATGTGACAAACACAGTGAGACTAACATCTATCAGGGAGGGGATGTAGTACTGCTATATAGGCCAATGCTGCTCCCTGGAGTACACCGCAACTTCCATCATCCATGGGGCAAATACACACTCCGCGTGATGAAAGTTATCATACCAGCAAAATACTTCGGCCACAATGCACAATTCCATCCTCAACCAACCACTGTGCATCACACTAAAATGTGGCCTTGCAAAGTTATACCACCT
Organism: Echinococcus granulosus; assembly: GCF_000524195.1. Classification (NCBI taxonomy): domain Eukaryota; kingdom Metazoa; phylum Platyhelminthes; class Cestoda; order Cyclophyllidea; family Taeniidae; genus Echinococcus; species Echinococcus granulosus. Next base: position 22,085 of record NW_020170657.1, on the reverse strand, counting down.
GTCGGTTACGAAGATGTGGTATGTGCACTAACTAAGATAACATCTGCAGACTGCCCACGAGAACAGCATTGGTGGCAGCGTTCAATATATGCAGTAAATTTATGAGTACTTTGGGCAAGAGGCGGTAAGCAGATTTGGATTTCGTTAATAACTGGCCAACATCTGCCCTCGAGGAGGGTGTGTGCTCTCAACAGACATAATCTTGTTCACGGTGCCCCATTAACAATGAACGACCCTATCCAATCATTCTACACGTTCAAAAGGATTAAGGGAAGAGAAAGACATCGAATCGACTACAACATTATCACGCAGGGGCTGTAGCGTTAGTGTGAAGGAAGGTTAGAAGTGTATAGGCAGGACTGAATGGACATGCAGAAGAGAAGCACAAGCTGTGGAGTCTGATGAGCCATGGTAACGAAGTCAAACGACAAAATAAGTCGCTATCATATCTACGTGAACTTAACCCTAGAGTTGAAGCATGGAAGCTAAATGCAAATATTTAATGCAACTTTGACATCATCACAGTGTAGAGGTTCGTTATCTGATGCGCGCGGTGATTAAGGTAGTACTGCAAATCTTCCATCCCCTGCTGACACAACAATGGGGTGAGAAATAAGATCAAAGTAACAGTGGAAGAGAAAAATGCGCGCACAGCTCATAACAAACGGTTGAGCCGGATCAGGGGATAAATGAGACAC
>NW_020170657.1:18956-21287 GCF_000524195.1 Echinococcus granulosus | reverse complement strand
CAACCATCGCTGAATTCAAAGTTTTTGTCTTCACTAATGCATGCCGTGAAGAACATCATCCGTTATTGGTCAAAATAACCGACTCACCTTTGGGGGATGGGGTAATTTCCTGGTTGATACTTGATGACAACGCATTTTTACTACCTCATGTTCAAATAGCTTGATAGAATTGGTAATGACATCTGAGAGTTGTAGACAAACTTCTGGGCAGCTTCCATATATCCAGTCTTGATTGAGCTGGTGCTTAAGCATCCTCAAATGAGTGTCACAAAAGTGGGGACAGAAATTCAAGGCACTTATTATTCTGAATCGATGGTCAATCGTCTGCCAGCTAGAAAAAAGCAGTCGCTTAGTGACTCTTGCTGTTCCACAGTTAAAAAGTTACTTCATTAAATCAACTGGATAGGTTTACTAGGCACCATCATTTACGCCACTGCCATTCTATAACTGATCACTAATACCGCGGCAATTATTAAATACTGAAGTAAGTTCACGCAACTTTCACAACAAAGAACAGGAGGCAACCGAGAAAAGGCTCTTCAAAGGCCCATTGGTCGGTGACGTAATCTGCAATGTAATTCGCAGTCAACGTACTTCCTTCGCAATCCTCGTATGAATTTCACTTTTGCCCTTACATTTTGTCCTCAGAATAACATAGCACAGCACCTAGTCACCACGTCTCCTCCCTCACTATGACCATTAAACACCCCACTCTATTACATTACTCAGGCAATTGTCAGGCATCAAAAATGGTTTTGATCGCTTATGGCTTTGGGAAACATTATCAAACAAATAAAGAAAAAGAATGAGGGCAGGACATTCATCAAACGCGTTATGCCAACCCCTCACGAATAAATACCACAGTGATGAAGAAAGGGCCTTGCAAGGACTTTCCAGCATAACACTTTCTTCAGACCGATTGACTAGGCCTTACTGCGTCAAAAAGGCTCTTCCTAGACATCTTCCATTTGTATGGAAATCCACCAAGGAGACAAGTCGCAGTTACCATTCGCCCTCGATCTTCTGTCAGTCGACAATTTATCATTACCATCTGCGGTGACAGTTCATCACCCACTGCATACGCACACAAAGCACAGTCTTTTGGACAGGCTATTCACAGGTTATTCTCCCAATCAGTCAATCAGTCAGCAAACCACTGCAGGCACAATTCATTGTACACATGAAGGAAGCTAAAAGAAAAACAAATTCAGGGTCTGCCAATCCGACTCTCTGACACCTGTTAACCCGTAGCATCTGGCAGGCACTCATGTGCTCACCCTCCACCATTACAGCTCCTTCAAAGGTAATGTGGGAGCGAACCGACTGCTGCATCATCACTCACATAATTCTTTTTCATTCAAAACAGAGAACCTTCCTTAAAGCGATGCCATTCAAGTGACTTAACATCACTACAAACTGTTCGAACCGTTCGTTAACAAGCAATACGTTTTACTACTGCCTGCTGCACCCTTTCCAAATGCCATAAGAAAGCCTGACAAGACTACATTCTATCTCTGCCCTAAAACAGAAGTAAACCTCGTTCTTAAAGTGGACAGACTAGAACCACATCCATTTCAACTAATAATCATGAGAGCTTAATCCGAGCACATTGAAGAATATCACATTCATACAGAGGCATGCGTTTTAAAAGCCTCAACAAGTGACTGTAACGAGTTCCACCAAAACTGCACGAACTGCTTCAATCATCCGATGGATTTTAGGTCCACCTGCAATTCGGTAACATCAAATGTGGAAATAACAGGCGAGGAAACATAGTTGGGTATTAGCAATTCAAACGTAGAGGGATGGTCTGCATGCCGTGGACAAACTTTACTTGGTGAGTTTTACGAACACAGACAATATTACCACCGCGACCGAGGACCAAAACCACTGTAGCCCAAAGAGTATTCAGCCGGGAACTGCAAACTCCAGACAATTAATCCGAGGATTAAAAGTTCCCTGAACCACCCCATTGGGTTGTTTAAACACACACTCCACGTAGACTATAAATGCCGCCCATTCGACGTTTAGGCAGCAGTAACAAAATTTACAGTCCTAGTAAATATGAAACACCAATGTAGAAGAGAGACTTATCCAGGTAGCACAACATTAGCAAAAGGGAATCTGAGGACATCAAAGTAACATTCAATTGTCAAGAAGCTTCAACAACTATCGGTAAACTTGTTAAAAAACGGAAGTAGCAAATACTTAGGTTAAGTAAAAATAACTCGACAAATGCTTGTAGCAGGAAAGAGGAAACTTGCATTCTGGACAATTTACGAGTCTTGAAATTTCATCCATTCCCCCTCGTCACGGCATCAATGGACAGTA
>NW_020170657.1:16950-18856 GCF_000524195.1 Echinococcus granulosus | reverse complement strand
AATCAATTTTCAGACTGAAGTCCGAAATAAAGCATGAAATACTAAGAAATGCTAGTTGATAATGGCAACTCTACTACATTTCAACGGAGAGACGAGGAAGAAAATGAAGAAAAATAATTATATAGAAGTCGTTACGATAAGTGTTAAAAAAGAAAAGATAAGCCACCAACGTTTGAGGGGATACCACTATCCTAGGTGTTTTATCGGCTCACCGTTTTTTTCAACAAAAGCAAAACCCCACCATCTCACAACACATCTGAACGACCTATTCTTATAGCACACCACGGAAGGGATTATGCAGCAGCAGAACATGACCCCACATTCACCACAGACCATATGCTTTACTGTTTCATTCTCATTCATACACGGACTATCAAACTAGATAACCAACTTGTTTGAAAAAATACGTGCATTTACTTAACAAAAAGAGGCTTCTACGTCCATTTTATTGCTTTAGGCTCAACTACTAGGCCCCAGACACTTTAAATTGGTCAATTATAACACACCAATAAAGAACAGACTTTAAATAGTTGACATTGAGCTCATTTGCAGAAATTAGAATATAAAGCATGCGGCGAAGGTGGCGAGGGCTAAGCACTTACTGTAACTCCTACCACATGGCAATCACCGAGACAGCAGCTGCACCCACGGTGAAGAAAGCGGAGGACGGAGGCAAGTGATTTCTAGACTTTTGAAGTCCCGCCTAGGACGCAACCTTTTGGGCATTCACCTCCTCCCACATACACGGTGCCATGAGACTGTGATTGACCATCTCTGATCCTCTGGACGTAGGGCTAAAAGAATCGCATTTTGTCAAATAGGGCAAGAAAATCCTTGATCAAAGAGTGCAGACTATTTGGGCACTCCAAACACTGTACTGCACGAAGACGTTCTCCTTATCCTCTTCAACTGAGAAACAAGGAGAGAGAGCCTTTCCTGGGAGCAAACAAAGTTGTCTCCACACAGAAATGCTTCCATCTCCATCGCCATTATTACCATTTTTGCTTCGCTATTCACTAGCTGCTGTTAGGGATGATATTTCCCCAGAGAGAACACAATTCCTACACAGAAAAGATGCATGACGTCACAAGATTGAAAAAAAAATTAAGAACTCACACGTGTTGGGACATAGGAGACTGGAAAACACATTCAGAACTACTTCGCACCTAGTATCAGCTCTTCGCCCAATTAATTGGCATACCTGAAACTCCTGGGTTAGTAAATCATACTAATTTCTTCAGTCTCTAATAAGATAAGTGAAGTGCACCAAAGCCAGTTCTCCTCTTCGCAGGACCAGGGCCTCTTTATGCAAACATCCAGATTGGTATGCAATTGTTCAGTGTCCCTTTTCATTAGCGAAACCAACTCCCAGTTGACTCAGCCAAAGTGAAGGAATTCCTACGAAGCGCTATTGCTGACCAAGCCTTCACATTTAACGACTTCACTAAACGGCCAAAATACGGCGTAGAGAAAAACATCAGGCCATCGCTGGATTGTCTGTTAAGTTTTTTCAATATATCTATTCACACTTGTAACACAGAAGACTAGGCTTCAAGTTTTCTCATCAAAGTTCCGCAACTCCATCAAAAAACTACCGAAGAACTTCGACTATTAACTCCAATTCTGCTAAAAGAGTTCAAATGCCCTAAAGTGGTAAACGTATTATTTCAACAGCTGTATCCCTGGAAGTAAATTATACACCAGCAACGAATATGTAAATAGTGCAACTCCTTCTCCCACGTCACGGCTTCAAGACGACTGAAAACACTAGAATCAGAGGAGGCCAGACTACTATGAAAGAAAAACAACACATTGGCCAGATGAACCCACTCCGCAAAAGCACTTAAGTATTCAAACACGTGCATCATAGAAACCGTGAGACCAGCAAACAACAACAAGAGCTATC
>NW_020170657.1:15410-16850 GCF_000524195.1 Echinococcus granulosus | reverse complement strand
TAAGATGCATGAGATTTGCAGGTGTCTTTTGTACCTCACAGCATTCAACATGAACAACAGCTGCAGCGGAGATGCAGACGTCTTTACCGACACTGAGCTTGTCGCCACAGGCTCACGAAATGGCAGTGGTGGACTGCGTGGCACGTTACAAGCATCTCGCATCTCTTGAGGCATCACTGTAGGCTACGTACATACAGGTGTCTGGCGAGCTAAAGACAGTCTACTGCAAGCGTGCTGATTCCACTGATGCCATTGTGGCTGCCTCGGCGGCCGAGGAGGTTTGATAGGCTGAAACGGAGAAGAATCTTGACTGGGTGTCGGCCAGCATGGCGGAGTGGGAAGCCAAGGTGACTGTTGCACGTACAGTGTGCCATTTTTTGTCTCTCTAGTTTTGTCCATCTTTTCGCTCTCCTTTCTCTATTAATCATGCCGAATACTCAGCTAACCTGCAACCATCCATTCCGTGTCCATCTAACCGTGGTTTCATTCGTGCTATCTCTGTATTTGCTTCGTCTACGTATTATTTGTTTGTGCATTAATTACTGCTTCAGTCATCAATCCAGCAGTTCTTGTTTAGTGTACTTGGTAATACATTAATAATTGATCCTAGCTATTTCTTGACACCTGAGGTATTCACACATGGAACGCTGCTAGCATGGACCGATGTCCATCCCACAATTGGAGGAGGCAAAGTGTCATGTTACTTTATTTCGACATAGGAATAGAAACGCAGAGCATGAAAATTTAAGAAGGGTGATCATTGTTTAATGCAATCATGCATTACATATTTGCATTTAGCTCCCACGCATCAACTGTAGGGTGAAGTTCATGTAGATATGGCAACGATTTATTTTGTCGTTTGACTTCCTTACCATGGCCCATCAGACTCCACAGCTTGTGCTTCTCTTCTGCATGTCCATTCAGTCCTGCCTATACACTTCTAGCCTTCCATCACACTAACGCTACGGCCCCTGCGTGATAATGTTGTAGTCGATTCGATGTCTTTCTCTTCCCTTAATCCTTTTAAACGTGTAGAATGATTAGATAGGGTCGTTCATTGTTCATGGTGTTATAAATGGGGCACTGTGAACAAGATTATGTCTGTTCAGAGCACACACCCTCCTCGAGGGCAGATGTTGGCCAGTTATTAACAAAATCCGAATCTGATTACCGCCTCTTGCCCAATGTACTCATTGATTCACTGCATATTTTGAACACTGCCCCCAATGCTCTTCTCATGGGCAATCTGCACATGTTATTTTAGTTAGTGCACATACCACATCTTCGTATCCGAAAGGCCACATTTTAGTGTGATGCACGGTGGTTGGTTGAGGATGGAATTGTGCATTGTAGCGGAAGTATTTTGCTGGTGTGATGACTTTCATCACTCGGAGTGTGCATTTGCCCTATGGATGATGGAAGTTGCGGTGTACTCCAGGG